>NW_027281938.1:0-101374 GCF_046629955.1 Centroberyx affinis | reverse complement strand
CCGAGCAGACACAGCTAACTAACTCTGGCTGTAGATTTAGGGGATTATCAAGGGGAGATAAGAGGGTCTTGCATGCAGTGGTGGAGGAAGTACTCAGATCTTTTGCTTAAGTAAAAGTAGAAATACCACAGTATAAAAATTCTCTGTTACAAGTAAAAGTCCTGCATTCAAAATGTCACTTAAGTAAAAGTACAAAAGTATTAGCATCAAAATGTACTTAAAGCAACAAAAGTAAAAGTACTCATTATGCAGAATGGCCCATTTCAGAACAATACAGTATATATTATATTATTGAATTATAATTATTGATGCATTAATGTGTAAGCATCACTTTAATGTTGCAGCTGGAAAAGGTGGGGCTGATTTCCACTACTTTATATACTGCTGGGTTTACAGTAATCTATAATAATACATCACAATTTATTAGTTGATTATATTTTGTATTAATAATCTGAATCTGCAAAGTAACTAGTAACGTAAGTTATCAAATAAAGGTAGTGGAGTAGAAAGTACAATATTTCCCTCTGAAATGTAGTGGAGTGGAAGTATAAAGTAGCAGAAAATGGTAATACTCAAGTAAAGTACAAGTACCTCAAAATTGTACTTAAGTACAGTATTCGAGTAAATGTACTTAGTTACTTTCCACCTCTGCCTGCATGATTATGGAGGATATGTAGTTTGTTTTTATGATGCAACCATAATGATGTACTGCAACCATCTTTCTCCTTGGATTTTCTGTTGATGCAGTTTGAGTTTCTCTTTTCTTTGTCTGTTCAGTCATGTTGGCTATCACTGCTCATGCTAACTACCCAGTTCTTCTTCTGTTTATTCCAAACAAACGGGGAAACATAAAACACATCACTTCCTGTGCACCGAAGTATTTTTTCCCAAGAAAGACCCGACCCGACACTGGATCCCAGTAAGTATTTGACGGATGGCGACATGCTAGATTAGCCTACATTTAGCCACAGGACAGATACTATAGCAAGTCAGGTAAAGAATAGGCTCATAGTGGAATACCACTAACTTTAAGAATTTGTACAGGATAGTACACTCATTGAAAAATTCTTTCCCCAAACCAGATAGCAGAGGACTAAAATTTGAACCTGTGAATGAATTTGGTTTTGCCAAAGAGAACAAATTGACACCTTTGGATGGAGCAGCTCCAGATATAATAGTACAGGTTCAAGACTTAGTTCTCTGGTAAAAGTGAGTGTGAGAGCACCCAGGGGAGCTGTCTGGGGTTAAGGGGACATTTTCTGGTTCAGAACTGATAACACTACCGTAAAAAAATAGCTCATTTGGGAATAAAAAGTCAAAAGTTCTACAAATTAATAGCCCATTTAATGCAGCTTCAGAGTTCACATGTTAATGATTTCGCAGCTTCAAGCCATAGTCTACTGCTTTCTGGCTTTGGGAATATGTTGCTCATCTTCACAAATTGAACTGTCCAAGGCAGTACAATAATATAAAACCTTCAAGTCAGTGGTGTCCACTTAAAGTCAGATCTTTGAATCAGATCTTTGAAGACTAGAATGACGGAACTGAATGACGTTCTGCTATTAGAAATGCAAACAAAGGCAGTCCAGTTGCCCTTCATTTTGCACATATGAAACATCCCCCGACCTCATACTCGTATACTGGTATTGAGAGAATTCAAATTTCCAGACGAGGAGGCAACTTAAAGGAAGCCCTCCTGAAACGTGAAGCATATTACTGAATTAGAGACTCTCACACCATTGGGAATGAACGAGGACCTGGATCTCAGGGTCTTCCTGTGAAATGTCCTGTGATACAAACCCAACCTACTGTCAAATCCCTTTTTTGTAATTGACCTGCGTGTTTTATATATAAAAAGTATTTTCTACCATGGTATAAACTATTTTACATAGAGATGGACTTCTTTCGCCTTTTGTTGTTTTGTGTTGGTGTTTTTGTTTTTCTGTTTCCCTTTTTTAGGGTGGGCATGTCCTCCCGAAAATGTGTTTTGGTATGTATATATTTTGTATATTTGTACATGGATGAATTTGAAGTTATAGGACCCCATGGGGCATTTGTATACTGTAGACTTGGGTTATGTCTTATATATATATACCACTAACCTGAAAAAAATGTTTTGCTTGTTAGTAATATCAAAAGGATTTTGAATGTGGACGATTATAGATATTTTATGTTTTGACAGTTGAGGGAATCTTGAATGTTCTGGACAACTTACCCTCAACAATTTGAGTGTTAGCTATATCTTGGACCAAACTGCAGTATGACCATCTCTCTACAGTGTGAGCTTTCATCTTAACTCCCTTACCAGCTAGGTTTGCTAATATGTAGATGTTGACTACAAGAGCTAGCAAGAGATTATCTTTGATAATGTAACGTTAGCCTTGTCGCGAACGTCAGCTTTCAGTTGGGTTTTGACAGTTGGCTAAGCGTTCATACAACAGACCCTGGCACACAAATTTTATTCTCCTTTTAGGTTACAGAGACAGCACAACACATCCCTTTTAAACTTAAATTGCGAAAAAACGATGAATCAGATTGTTTAGTTGTAAGCACACCATTCCCGAATATGCTGAACATTTTAAAGTTTGAATAGTGCTGATAGCTTAAATCAGTGATTCCCAACCTTTTTCATATCAAGGACCCCTAATTTAGTATTTAATGAGTTTCTCCGTCTCTTTGTGTCTTTTAGACCCAAATCTGAGAATATTTTTATTGTCAGATATGATTTTGTCCAGAATTCCATGACTATCTGCATTGTAGGTAGAGAGATAACAGTGAAACTATGATCAAAATAGTCATTCTTCTACATTCTCTAATTCTTTTAAACTAAATAATGCTGAAGTTTATCAATTCATCAATTTGCTGGGGACCCCACTGGAACCCCTTCAAGGACCCCTGGTGGTCCCCGGACCCCACGTTGAGAACCACTGGCTTAAATGCATCAAAAGCAGTAGTCAGTTTGAAATTGTGCTGGAAGAATAAATAAATAAAGAAGTAAATAAGAGTGTGTAAGTGTGACATGCTGAAGCAAGCGCAGTAATAATTCAATAACCCTCCTTCTATTTTCAAATTGCATGTAAAGAGGTGATTGTATATAACCAATTGTGATCATTCCTTTTTTTCCCGCAGTAGCCATTACAGTCTGTAGAGTTTCCACATTGTCCTGACTGTTCCCTCGCCGCAGAGCATTACTGCCATCCACAACAGCAACAATGATCCATCATCTTCCAGCTGCCAATTTGGCACCTCTTATATTACCAAATAGAACACAGTGTACAGTACACAGAATCCAATGTCCTAGCATCAAAATATGCCCCATGTATGCTGTTGATTGTAGAAAAAAAAACACATATTCTAAGCTTTCATGCCGCTCATTGAGGTTTATCAATGTTTTCATTTTCCCATCTAGCTATCTATGGAATTCAATTTGGAGCCAGAGCTTGGAGAGCGCTGCTTCTTCCACTTGGGGTAGTAGCTATTGATGTAGGCCACATGCTCCTCTGGCCCCAAGCGAGCAGACCAATTTTCTATCTATTTACGCCACAGTTATGACCCCATTGATTTCAAATAGCCCCGCTGCTATGGTGGCTCATCTGTGATGCATGCAGTGACAGCGACTGATCAGGCGGCGCGGGAGCGGCTGAGAGCCTACGTGGGCCGGCTAAATGGGCCAGGCTAAATGTGTGCTTTGTCTCTTTGTCAATGGTGTGAGCGCGTCGTCAATTACGCCGGCGATATTGTGCGGCGGGAGTCGGATCAAAGCTCATTCCTCCTCGTTCACCTGGGACCTGCTTTTAAATACTTGGATTCCAGCGTCAACCCGATCGTCAAATCATATTTTAAAATGTGCGTATGCATCATTTGTAACAGTGATTCTCAACCTTTTTCATATCAAGGACCCCTAATTTAGTCCACATTAGGGCCACAGACCCACATTTGATGAGATGTTGTCTCTTGAACCCAAATCTGAGAATATTTTTATTGTTAGATATGATTTTGTTCAGAATTCCATGACTATCTGTTATTGTAGGTAGAGAGATAACAGTGAAACTATGATCAAAATAGTCATTCTTCTACATTCTCTAATTGTGTTAACTTCTTGTAAATGAAATAATGGTGAAGTTTAACAATTCATCAATTTGCTAGGGACCCCCTGGAACCCCCTCAAGGACCCCTGGTGGTCCCCGGACCCCACGTTGAGAACCACTGATTTATAAGATGTCGTCCACCAATATATTTGGATGTATGGGGCTGATACTGGCCTTTTATTAAAAATCTGATCTGGTCCAGTCCTCTGATATGCTGGATATGATGCAGTTTCATTGTTTTATTATAGAATTGATCAATACTACACTGGTTGTCTATGGGAAGCCCTTAACCTGAATTGATTGTAATGAAACATTTTGATCAGATTCCACATAAGTATGCATGAATATATGATGATGATGATGATGATGATGATGATGATGATGATGATGGCAACTATGGTCTAAATGTTGTTTCAGAGGCTTTTATTAGAATAAAAAAAAAAGTATCAGTATTTTTTTTTTATCTATTGATTGATTTATTCGATCATTAATTTCACAGTTTTGTCACTTCAAGCAAATTATAAAACATGGATTGCGATAACCTTCAGCCCCACGTTCAATAGCCCTGTGAGCTATTCTTTATTCACATATTTTATTATGTGAGTGGCGTGTATTTCTCCCTGATGTATAACTTGCTAGTTTACTGAAAGGTATTTTTTAGATTGCTCAGGAAATTGAGCTCCACAAGTCCCAAATTGGAGCAAATGAAAGCAGAAAGCAGATCATTAGGACTTCCTTGTAATAGTGACCATTGTGTTAGTGTTCTAGCATTAGAACTGGACATGGTAACTAATTTCACATCCATTTATTAATGACAAAATACCACATGCAGCATCTTTATTTGGTAAGGTAAATACATCTCTCAGCCTAGAAATCCTTCAAACCTTTGTTATCTTATGTCCTTCGACAATATCTTTGTGGATCTCATGAAAGCAGGAAAGATTTCACTACCAGTCTATCAAAAAGCCATAGCCTCTAAGGCTGCGTTCACACCGAGCATGTTTAGAGCGGTTTATTTTGACCCTGCAGCATTTCCTCCCTTTAGTTCGGCTTGTTTCGGCTGGCGAGAACACAGGACATTTGAGCTCTGGTGGCACCGAATAATCACAGAAAAAGTGAGTCTTTGTCCTCTTCCAAGAGAACTGCGGTGCGGTTCATTAGGAGTGAGAATGTGGTCCCAACCAACATGGGAAACGACCCCAAAATGCAAGGAGACGGATGCTGACAAGAGATAGCCAGAAGTTCCACATGCTTGGAAAGCCGAGTCTAACAAAATGAAGTCTGGACTGATGCTATGGGCAGAAATATGTCACTAGAAACTGAAATTGAATTATTTATATTTGAAGTTCTGTGACTCTGCACTCGATTGCTCTTCCTCAACGACCAGGATGTGCATCAGTAAACTGAAACTGAATTGCAACAACTGAATTTGAATAACGAGAACTGAATTTGAATTGTGAGAACTGAATACAGTTTCAGAGCAAATCAATTCAATTTCATAATATTACATTCAGCTTCAAGTTTATTGGAATTCAGTTTCAAACTAATAAATTCAATTTCAAATTATGCTATTCAGATTCAGTTTTTCAATGCAATTATTCAAGCTAAACAATACAAATTCAAATGATGTGATTCAAATTCAGTTTGTAATGCAATTATTCAAGTTGAGCAATTCAAATTCAAATATAAATAATTCAATTTCAGTTCCTAGTGACACATATTTCTGCCCATATGATGCTCATATACAGCTATTTCTTCATGTGTTTTTACTGCAACAGGTATGAACACCAGAGAAGAAGAGCGCAGACAAGTCCATCATGCTAAGCTAAAGATACAGGTCTGGAATCAGATTTGTTTTGACTTTGGCAGGACTACAGGTTACCAAAGAACAAGCTACTTGTGAGTCATGTAACTTTTGTTTACAAGCCCTGGTTCGCTCGCAATTGGTCAGCGTGAACCTAAACCAACCGAATACAAAAAATGCAAGAAAGTCAACTTCTCCATTCTGGTTTGGACCAAAGAAAACCAGCAGGAGGTCTGATCTGCCTCTAGAGCTCTGCTGGATCTCCATGGAAGCAAACAGCACAGACCAGAGTTAAGACAGATGCGAACTTCCTCTCTCTTCCTTGCTGTTTCTGTTTCTTTCCTCTGTCTTCCTCCCTCTCTTTGTCCTCCACTTCCCCAACTGTCTGGGAGCTAATTGCGGTAATTAATTTGTGTGACCTACAGTCACTTCCAGTTCCTGTTATAGCCTGGTCCGGGCATTACTGGAGTGTGAAATCAATTTGCTGCTAATCACTGGAGGTGGGTGTCTGTGGGCCGGGTCCGGGGAGGCCGTGGACACATGAGATAAAAGCAGCTCTTAATTCACTGCTGCTTTTCAAACAGCGGAGAGATGAAACAAGAGTGGGAAATAAAGGAAAGAAAAGGGCTGTGATCAATGGCTCCATTCTGTGGCTCCACTCCTATGCTGTGTAACACAAGAACCTGTCTACTGTCAAAGTGCCATTCAGCAAGGCACTCAACTCCCACATTTCATCTAAATACATCAGAGGTGGGGACTGGAGTCACAGTTTGAATTGCTTGAGACTTGACTTGATGCATGAAGAGAAGACTTGAGACTTGACTTGGGTTCTGGTGACTTGGGACTTGACTCTGACTTGTACTCTGATGACTTGAAAAGGTTTCTAAAGTCTTGACTTGAGATCTTGTGTTTGTGTAAATGACTTAGATTGAAAGTGATGAGATTTGTTCCAGCAGACGACTGAATTTAAATTGTTTTCTGAATTTGGATGGAATGATTGAATTTATTGAAGTTGAAACTGATTCTAGAAATCAAACTTATGATGCTCTTACCAAGTTTTTATCCTATTAAAACCATATTGCATTGAAAAGTCCTAGATTAGTTTTCTTTAAGATATTAAATTGCTACCAGACTCTTGATTTGTTCTGATGTGACTTGCTGTGCTACGCTGGCCCTGAGGGTCAAAACACGACGACATTTCACAAAACACAACATTTCACAAAACACAACAACATTTCAGAAAACACAACAACATTTCACAAAACACAATATTTCACAAAACACAACAACATTTCAGAAAACACAACAACATTGCAGAAAACACAACATTTCACAAAACACAACAACATTGCAGAAAACACAACAACGTTTCACAAAACACGACATTTCACATTGTGAAAAATTGTGAAATGTGTTTTGTGAAATGTTTCAAAATTGTGAAATGTTGTTGTGTTTTCTGAAATGTCATTGTGTTTTCTGAAATGTGTTTTCTGAAATGTGTTTTGTGAAATGTTGTGTTTTCTGAAATGTTGTTGTGTTTTGACCCTCAGGGCCACCGTACGGTTCTACATTTAGACGTCACATTTCAAGATTTCAGATCAATAATTGCATAAGTTATGAAGGAATATAAATAAGCCCTTATTTTGCTATGCATGTACACAGCTTGATCTAATTATTCCCATATTTAAATTTAGGGCAACAGTTGGATGATTGTGTGCATGTAAATGTAATCATTGTGCGAAAGCGACGCTTCGAGACCCTCTTCATTCATTAGATGAAACCTTAACAATCCCCATGGGGAAAAATGGAAAATCATAAAGCAAACTATAGCCTTTGCTGATTTTATTCGGGCTTATTGAGGGACTATACATGATGTAATAGCACAAAAACCTCATCTCACATGAAACAATGCAGAAGGGGGGTTCCATTATATCGCTTTGTGACTGGAGTTATCCAGCAGCAGACACATTTTGATCACATTTCCTAGTAAGTATGAAATCAGGCCAAACTAAAGCGTAAAAATCAGCCTCCCGGCGCGCTGTGACTCGGAGGCTTTTACACCAATCTAAAGCCTGGAGAGGTTCATCCCATGAAGGTCAGAGATAATGACTGTGAAACACTCCAAATCATGCTCTTGCGGAATTTCAAAAAATATGGACAGTGCCCTCGGCGGAGCAGTTATTTAGCTTTAAAGCACCGGAGAGCTCCTCTCAATCAGCGAGCGGGGGGGGGAGGAGGATGGATGGATGGATCCGGCATATTAAGACCTCAAACGTCCCCGGGAATTATTACCACAACACCGCGTTCAGGTGGAATCCGGTCCCTCTCTGAATGTTTTCGGGTCCGTGTCAGAATATCGACAACCTACTCCAGGATATCGCATTGGAAGTTATAATTTTTTTTTTTACGTCCTCGTCCCCCTCTTTCTCTCTATCGTTCACCTCACATCTGAGAGCGATATTAAAAGGACGACCTAACAGAGCTGTTTTTTTTTGCTCTTTAAAGGGGGAGAGAGAGGGAAAGAGGAAGGAGAGAGAGTCATGTTGGTGAAAGAGAAGGAGAAAGGAAGAGAGAGGGAAGGAAGGAAGGAAGCAAACTTGCCGCTTGGTGTTTACCCACCGTTAGAGGAAATGACCAGGTGACACTGACACAGCCAACCTTTTCTATTATGTGTGTGTGTGTGTGTGAGAGAGAGTGTGTGTGTGTGTGTGTGTGTGTGTGTGGCCACTGGGACGCCTCCCGTTGCCCCAGAAAGGTCAGAAAAGAAGATTTTTTTTTTTTTTTTGGCGTTTTCACATAATCATCCTGACACCATCCTCTATCAATGGCTGTGACCTGTGGTAAAGCATCAGAATATTATGTTGAATCCTCGGGGGGGAAAAAAGTGTTTGGGAGCGCTTGATTTATCCTAGGTGTGTGCCCACGGATGAATGATGCACACCTCAAGTATGGCAATATTTCAAAATATATTTGCCGTACATGTATTTATTTTTTCGCCCATGTCTGCCTGGTGATTTATTTTTTCTTGGAATGAATCTTTAATAGTCGATTCATTTTTAGGGTTCGACCAATTTGGGTTTTTGAAGGCCGATACTGATATGATTTTTTTTTGTGATTTTTTGGTGATTTTCTGTTATTCAATATCTTTAAATGTGACCATTCCAAAAAAAATAAATAAAGTATGTCAGTGTTCCTGCATTTTATCTCTCCTTCAAAATAAATTAGCTAAATTTAAGGCCTTAAAAAATATTCAAATGTCTTAAATCCAGTCATAGAGGCTTTATTATTTTCATCATGTGATGACACAAGCACATGCAAAAGCTTTCATGAACTGGCTATAGGTTGAATCACTACTGTGTTATATCAATCAGTGATAGAGAGTTGCAAACCTGATTCGTTTGTATGAAAATGTCTCCAATTATTACGTATCTCTGTTTAATATTTGATACGATTGTGAAAAATGTTGCAAAAGCAATATCAGCCTGTGGCATCGTTCCTGTGCCAGTGCCAATAATCCTGATACAGCACGACCTCAAGTATGTTACTGTTTAAATAAACCAATGCTAATTTCTCTGGAGCCCCCATCCCTCCCCCCAACCTCACACACCTCTAGACACCCTTGGGGGCCCCTGGGGGCCGTTGGACGCCACTTTAACCACGGGTGTCTACTGACTTCTTCTAAATCACACCATCAATAGTTTTTCTCTCCTCTTTGGGCAGTCTCTTACACTGTAAAGTAAGGACACACACACACACACACACACACACACACACACACACACACACTGAGAGCCCTGAGGCCATTCCATTGGTATGCAGACAGTGGCTCTCATTTTAAGCAGGGGTTTCACTTGCTATCCTTGAGACTTGACCCAGCTGCACTGTGGTCCAGCTGCGTGTGTGTGTGTGTGTGTGAGTGAGTGAGTGAGTGATTGTGAACACTTTTGTGTGAACCGCAGGTCAGTGGCACCCATGCTGTTCTCTGGGTGACTGGCGGGTCACACACACACACACACACACACACTCACACGTGTCCTAGGATCCAAACTTGGTGCTATTACGGTGAAGATTGATCTGTTTTGGGACATGCCAACCAAAGACAGCCAGTCACAAAAGCTTGGACAGGTGCTACTATAGAAGATGTGTGTATTCTTCTTCTATTTCCATACTTTTTTTACTTGAGTTGAAGTTTGTTCCACGCACCTCTAAAACATCAGCGGTTTTGTCGAAAGGCATTCTGGGAAATGTAGGAAATCCCTTAATGAGGTAGAAGTAGACGAGGCAGGTTGAGGGAAAAGTGGGTACAACGAAAAAGTAAATTACAACACAAATTTTTTTGAACATTTTATTTATAGTGGCTTCGAATACATAATAAGATCAGACAGACAAGACATACTGAAACCAGTTGGACAGGTACAATACCTAAAAAAATTAATAAATAAGTAATAGTAATAACAGTGAAGCCCATCCCTACCCCCCTACCCCCTCCCATGAAAAAAGAGAAAACAAACAAAAAAAGGTTATATACAGTATATATTGATAATAACAATAAGACATAAAGGAAAAACATTAGGGCAACATTCTCAATTATCTTACCGTTTTCACTGCTCATCTACTAAAGGGTACAAGGGCAAAGAGGGGAGAGTTCTATTGGTCCTTGATGTGCTGTAGCACCGGGTTCCATATTCTATCTCAGTCTTTCTACATGTAAAACACCCACCAACTCACTTAACCAGGTCTCAAACTTGGGGGTAGAGTCAGATTTCCCCATTTTCAAAATGCATATCTTTGCACTTATCGTGCCATACACCAAGGCTGTGCGGGCACAGTCACGGTCGTGGAGTACCCGAGTAGAGCAGTTTCAGGGTCAGGGGTTAAAGTGAGATTAAAAACAGTGGAGTACCATTGAAATAGGAGATACCAAAAATTTTTGTTTTGGGCAAATTACAACACAAATTGACGAGATCTAACAGTGTAGCAGGTATCTGAGGGTGGAGTTTTCCATTAATGTTACAATTTGGGCTTAAGGAATGAATGTAGCTAATGAAGATATTACTAGTGTAGTAATACAAATGTGGGTAACACTTTACAATAAGGGTCACTAAATTAAGGGTTAGTTAATGCTTAATAAGCATTAACTAACCCTTAATTAACAGTTAACTAATGTGTCTGGTAATCATTTACTAATGGTGTTCATGTTAACTAAGGTATTAATTTATACATTATTTAATAGTCATCTTTATAAACTATTAAATAATGTATACATTAATACCTTAGTTAACATGAACACCATTAGTAAATTACACATTAGTTAACTGTTAATTAAGGGTTAGTTAATGCATATTATTAAGCATTAACTAACCCTTATTAAGCATTAACTAACTATTAGTTAACTATAAGTATTAACTAACCCTTATTAAGCATGAACTAACCCTTAACTTAGTGACCCTTATTGTAAAGTGCTACCCAAACGTGTGTGTGTGTGTGTGTGTTGCCCGCATCAGAAGAGAAGCCAACACGTGCCGGCAGAGCGAAGAAACAAACAAAAAAAATCAGCGCTACAACCCCCGACACTGTCATTCTTACTGAACAATTTGCTATTCCGTTAAAAGGCGTACGGCTGAACACGGCCGGCCCGATGTCACCGCCGCGGCTTCGTCCGATAAGCACTTCACCTTCGCACAAAACCACCAATCAGAACAACAACAACAAAGACGCTCGCGGTTTAAGAACAGCGTCAATCAGCGACCTGCCTCTCTGTAAAAAAAAAAGCGCAGAAGGAGGAGGGTTGATTCCACGCTACACATCCATTACAGAGTCATTTGATTTCTCTTCCCCCCCCCTCCCCGTACGTTGGGCTTTTGTTATGTATATGAGCGCTATTATGTGCCTGGTAGTGGATGTGTTGGATGAGGGGGGGGGGGGTAGGAAGAGGAAGGGGGAGGAGGGGGGGGGAGGAGTGGGCGGTTTTAATAATATTCTTGTGTGTTTGACACGAGGGAGGGCTATTTCCCCGGAGGACGGCCTTCGGGGGCCCGCGCTCCCCTCCTCCTCCTCCTCCTCCTCCGTCGCTCCATTATCTCGCCCCCCCCCCCTCTCTCTCTCTCTCTCTCTCTCCACTTGATATTAAGACAACAGGGAGGATTACGTCGAGACGACAGGGAAAACGCAAAAAGCAATTTGCCCTGATGGAGGGACGGAGGAGAGCGGAGGGGAGAGAGGGGAGGGAGGATGAGACTCCGATCCGATCTCGAGAACGTTCGTCCGACGTCTTGGACTTGTTCTCGGCCTCGTGTGTATTTTGAGTCGGACTTGTCTTGGTGTCTAAAAAAAATCTAAAAATCTGAAAAATGGGTCATTTTATTGATGTTTCATTTATTTTCTCCCCAGTGCCACATACAATTTAAGGGATTTCACCTGTAGAAACCTGTTTGCAATGGTCCTCAAACGTCTACGCACTGATTAGATGTTGAACAGCAGTTTGTTTGGTTTGCTTTAAGGACAAAAGCAAAGACTGGGGTTTAGACTTCATATCACAAAAAATGATACCCATAAATGCTACTAAATGATGTACAACCAGCAATACTTTTGCTGGGACAGGAGATAAAGTTTGAAGTCATGTTTCTCGGTTAGGTACAGAGCGGATATGCAGATAGGCCAAATCTCTGTTGATCCTCAAGAAACTCCTTAAGCAGTTCTGCTCTGGTCTCGGTCTTGACTTGACTGGACCTGGTCTTGTAATCTCGACTACAGCCCTGCTTAAATGCAGAGAGGAGGATAAAGTAAAAGGGTTAGCGTTATGGTAGGATGGAGAAAGATGACAGGGCGTGATGGACGGAACCGGAGATGACGGCGAGAGAAAAGAGGAGGCGGTCGAGGGGGAAAGATAGACCAGACAGGTCTCTAACGTTTCCTCTCCTCTACATTCTGTTCCCACTTGAATAAAATGGGTGATTCTACGTAATCCCAAGCGGCTTAGCTCCCGCCGAGGAAGGAATTTATCGGAGTGCTCAAACAGATTCGGGGGAAAAGGGGGAGAGAAGTCGCGTCCGTTTAACCGTTCTCAGCATCTCCTGTCTCATCTGATATTACCTGTCAACCTTAATCTTCTCCGAGTGCAGATTTCAGCTCGCATCCATCCAATCGACGTGTGACTTTCGCTGATTCTTAGTTAACGCATTAGCATCGAGCAACGCGGCGGTTGGAATAAAATGGAGAATCTGATACGGGGGGGGGGGGGAAGTCATTAAGGATTAGCCGTGCTCTGAAATTAAGTTTTTTTTCTTTTCAGGACTTGTTTGTGATGTTTTGAATTGAAAGACTTCAAGCAAGCAGGCAGGCAGTGAATCCGCTTGTACCAAAATCTCATCTATAAGAGACGGACTAAAGTAATGTATTTTGGTGATCAGTTGCCACAAGCCTGTACGATTGTATGGACTAATGTTTGAAATCGATGAGTGTCTTCTCCAACGTCTTCCCCAAAGGTGATGGGGTGATTTTCGCCGTTATTTCTTCACACGTTCCCTTGGATCAGAACAACCCAGACGGCGTAGAGAAAGCAGACAAACAGTCTGACTAATAAACCGACAGGCAGGACAGAGGACCGACAGGCAGAGAACCATCAAGTTTGATTATCAGGCTCTTAGCCCTGATGCCCTTTACCTCTTCCCTGCCATCCGTCTGTGGTGTTCCCTTAATGAAACGCCGGTGGCTGGGCCCGTTCCAGATCTATCCGCAAGAAGAGTCCTAGCCGGCGAGCGCTGACGCTGATCAATAGCCCGCAGAGAAGACAAGCGGAGGCCCCGGACTCTCAGGGCTTAATGGGAGGGAATGGGACCGGGAGCAGAAAGAGCAGAGGTGTGCTTTTAAAGGCCGGCCCGGTAATCTTGGCGGAGAGAAAAACCTCTGCGAGGCAAGAGAGGGGAGAGCGGGTACGGGCTGAAAGTGGGGACTGGAGAGAGAATTACGGTTTAAATGAGACTAAATGGTCACTCAAGGTTCCCGGTTGTGGCTCGGAGGGCCCGGCCTGGGAGACAAGCTGTTGTTTTTGCTCAAAATAAACTGGCTATCGACTTTTGAATTTCCAACGCGAGCAAGTCCGGGCCGCTTTGAAATCCAAATAAATGTTTCACGGTGCACTGTTGGGAGCGCAGCTGGTGAAAAGAACTTTTTTACATCTTGAAATTTGAATTAGAAGACATTGCTGAAGACCACTTCAATTTGAACAGATTTGATCATGGGCGACCTGAGGCTGACTGACTCTTTCTTCTTTATATTTGTATTAGGGCTTTATATCAGGCCATTAGCAGATATCAAGCCAGTTAATACCATCCACCTTTGAAATGATGGCTATGATGCATTGTTATTATCATCATCAATATTAGTAGTATCCTGGTTTGGAGAGTTTTAGTGTACCATGATGGTCTAAATCAGTGGTTCTCAACCTTTTTCATATCAAGGACCCCTAATTTAGTCCACATTAGGGCCATGGACCCCCATTTGATGAGATTTTGTCTCTCAGACCCAAATCTGAGAATATTTTTATTGTCAGATATGATTTTGTCCAGAATTCCATGACTATCTGTACTGTAGGTAGAGAGATAACAGTGAAACTATGATCAAAATAGTCATTCTAAAATGACAAAATAATGAAGTTTAACAATTCATCAATTTGCTGGGGACCCCCTGGAATGCCCTCAAGGACCCCTGGTGGTCCCCGGACACCACGTTGAGAACCACTGGTCTAAATGCTGTTTTAGAGATCTTTCCACCCTTACAAGAATACAGTTCTGGCAGAAACACTGAAGACTTGTACATTTTGCGAATTTATGGGCATGAAAATGGTCAAATTTAAAGACATTGAATATCGGCATAAAATATCAGCTATTGGCACCTTCAATCCGTCCAGTATCGGCCTTCTGAAACCCTTATATGTGGAACCCTAGTCTGTATATCCACATGCCAGTCATGCGACAGAGAGGGAGAGACATTCTGAGTAAATGTGAAAGCCTATGAGGGCCAAGGAAAAGCCCGAGGGTATTCTTGCCTTCCATTAACAGGGTGTTAGGCACCTGACACCAACAAAATGCCCCTCGGACTGGCCAAAGCACTTTGCCGCCCGACAAGGAAATTGCCGCCGACGAGACTCAATCCTTTTCTCCGGCTCTGTGGCTCGGCAAAGGCTCGAAGTCTGCAAGGGGGATTAAGAGAAGTCTATCAGTCCTTTTCCAGCACCGGTAGCGCTGGTAGGTGCAGGGGGGAATGGAGAGAGAAAAAAAAAGGGATGGTGGAGGGAGGAGGACTGTGTCACACTTCATTCCACTATACTGGCAATAGTTTATTAGCCGGGGTCATGTTCAGCGTGATGAGTGATTGTTTGAGTCATGCTCAAGATGTCATTGATCATTCAATTAATTAGCTCAATCGCCGAGTACTGTCTGCCAACTTTTCTCCCCGCCAACAAGCTTGTTGACTGTCCTCCCTGGTCACTCAGCTCTATAGGAAATGAATGGACTCCCAGTGAATTGATGATTATGTTGCCTGCAGTTTGAACCTGGGGTACCTATCTTAGGTCTTTAGGGTGTATTTCCTTGGGTGGAAATACAAGACGTACAATCAGCACTGGGCCAAATTGCAAACCTCTATGGAACAAAGGATCAGAGGTCAGCCAAAGCAGTTTGTCAAGCTCAGCAGGGACAATGGAGGAACTGGGAAAATGTAATGAGGAAGAAGCGTAGTTGGAAAGAACTTGAGAACACGGAGGCATCAAGGTAGAGATTCATTATTGGAGCAACTTATGATGTGCTGCCATCACCCCAGAACCTCACATTAATGCCAAGACGTACTGTATCTCTGGCACCGCTACAAAGTTTCCTTCAAAAAAGTGATGCCGACTCAAATTCAAACGGATGTGGCTTGTTTCTGCTGATAACAGAAATTTGGTGCTGATATTCAATATCTTTTCATGCCAGAAATGACGGGTATGCAGCATTTCCTTCAGAATTTTGTAACTGCATTTAGACCATGGAACACTAAAACTCTCCATTGAAACCCATTAGGGTTAGCAGCTCTTTAAGTCAGGGTGACCCACCACACCTGTTCAATGGTAGGGACAACAAGGCTGAACCATATCTGATATTTAAGAGAAAGTCTAACCTAGATGTATGTATGTGTGTGTATGTGTGTGTGAGAGAGTTAATGTGTTCTTTACTTATTGGATTCTTTATATAATTGTTAAACAGCCAATTTTAAGATTGATCAAGGCATTTTAAGTGCAGAGTGACTGCAGTTTATGAGAGCTGAGAAATGATTGACATCACTTGTAGCCTATAGGGAAGACATTCTATCAGTAACTGTAGTGTACAAGATTGTACAAAATGCTAATATGGTTTTTATGCTTATGAACAGCTTAATTGTTGTTGTAATTGTCGCATTATTGCATGTAAACATGGTGATAAAAACACGTCATTGTTCACACTGTAAGGACTTTGTTGAAGGCTTAACAAGATTAAACCTTATGTATTTTTGTCTGTTTGTATATATACATTTATCCATTGGTTTGTTGGTTCTGTATGATCAGGTGCATCAGTATGAACCCAACCACTGAAAAAAAACATGTGAACTATATCTTTGCTGCTGTAAGTGAAAGACAGAAGTATGTAATTACGCAGCAATTACCCTGAAATCTGTGTACTGTAATCTAATGTGCTACCCATTATTAATAAAAAATGAGGGGTGTAACATAGGGGTGGCTGCTTTCTCTAGGGATAATTTTAAATGCTCTTGCATTGACTTAGGGTTATTCCCCACACCGGAGGGTATTCCACACCTAATTCAAGGGAAAACCCAGTGTCCCAGTTTACGGAGAAGTTTGTTTTATTGCCAGGACTGTAGCTCACATCAGTCCAGGTGGTGGGACGTGTTACCAAGGTGAACTCGGTGTCAAGTCAAATGGAGATTTTGACTTGGTTCAGTTCAGGTTGGCTTGGCATGGTTCTGCTTACCTCAGTTCATTTCACCTCACTTCAGTACAGTACAGTGCAATGCAATACAGTACAGTGTAATACAGGACAGTTTTGTACAGTACAGTACAGTGTAATACAGGACAGTTTTGTACAGTACAGCACAGTGTAATACAGGACAGTTTTGTACAGTACAGCACAGTGTAATACTGGACAGTATTGTACAGTGCACCATAGTACAGTCCAGTACAGCAGTGGTTCTCAACGTGGGGTCCGGGGACCACCAGGGGTCCTTGAGGTGGTCCCAGGGGGTCCCAAGAAAATTGATGAATTGTCAGACTTCAGCATTATTTCATTTACAAGAAGTTAACACAATTAGAGAATGTAGAAGAATGACTGTTTTGATCATAATTTCACTGTTTTCTCTCTACCTACAATACAGACAGGAATTCTGGACAAAATCATATATGACAATAAAAAATATTCTCAGATTTGGGTCTGAGAGACAAAATCTCATCAAATGGGGGTCCGTGGCTCTAATGTGGACTAGATTAGGGGTCCTTGATATGAAAAAGGTCGGGAATCACTGCAGTACAGTACAGTACAGTACAATACAGGACAGTGTAATACAGGACAGTATTGTACAGTAAAGTACAGTGTAATACAGGACAATACAGCAGAGTGTATTATGGGACAGCACAGCACAGTACAGTATAGTGCAGTACAGTAGAGTTTGGCTGACATGGCTCAGTTCAGCTCAGATGTTGATTCAGTGTGAATGGCCTTCAGGAAGCAAATACTCTCTGGAGGCCATGGGGGTGTACTGATCCCCCAGGCTACAGCTTTTCATGAGCGTGTGTGTGTGTGTGTGTGTGTGTGTGTGTGTGCCCCCGCAGCCAAACTAGCTGCTGTGGGCACAGCTTGGCACCGCGGATCCGCCAAGAACGCTAGAAATGAGATGGACTAAAAGGAATGGAGGGGAGGCGAGGAGGGAGAGAGAGAGGTGGACAGCAAGGACGAGACGGAGTGAACGCGAGCGAGCAGCTATGGGAGAAAAAGAGAGAAAAAGAGCGGGGGGGAGGGGGGGGTGAAAGAGAGAGAGACAAAATGAATGAGAGGGAGAGAGCAGGCAAGGGCGAGGAGTGAAAGAAAGAGGGAGGGGGAATGAGTGATAGAGAGGCAGAGAGAGAGAAGGGAAGTGAGGGAGCAGAGTATCTGCAGGTTTCAGAAAGCCAAAGACTTTTTCAGACCTTTTTTTAAAGTGGTAATTCGCAAGATTCTCGTTTTTTTTTTATTTAGTCTCCATCTTCCCAGAGATCACCTGTCAATCAAACAGTGTGGGCGGAGCTTGGGTTTTCTGTTGATGCAGTTTGAGTTTCTCTTTTTCTGTCTGTTCAATCATGGTGGCTATCACTGCTCATGCTACCCAACTACCCAGTTCTTCTTCTTCTGTTTATTCCAAAAAAAACCTGAAACATGAAACGCATCACTTCCTGTGCGGCAGGGGATTTTTCCCAGGAAAGATCTACCAGACACCGAGTGTTTAGAACAGACAATGGAAAAGCTTTCATTAACTGGATATAGGTTCAATCACTACTGTGTTACAGCAATTAGAGATAGAGAGTAGCAAAACAGACATTTATTGATATGAAAATGTCACGGATCATTACTTTAATGCTGCCTGTAATTGGATTTAAGACCGACTTAACAACCAAACTTAAGACACAAAAAGCCACAAAAGTTCTGAAACTATAAAGGAGCAATTTAAGAAAAAGGACACCAGGAATTTAAATATTTAGGGACAGTAAGTCCAACATGTTTGGCATATTGTGTTAACCCTGTGCAATCTATCATGTCTTATTTCATTTACTTTCAAACTCTGCCACAACCAAATATCACTGCAAAGAATCTCATTTTATAGTTCCATCAAAAGACCTCTAATTAAAGTATTGAACTTAAATGTTTAATGCGTTCAAGGCCTTTAAATTTCAACCATGTAAGACTTTCTCAGAGTTCTTAAGGACCCGCAGTGACTCCGGAGAGGGGCGAGAGGTAATAAAAGACAGAAAGAGAGAAAAAGAAGAAGCCGAGAAAAACAGGAGGAAGAGGGGCTGACCGGCGGCGACATTAAAGGTTCAGTCATCCTGTGTGCCTCATATGCGGCGGCAATTAAAGGCCGGGCACTTTTTTTTTTTTTTTTTTGTCGTCTGTTCAGAGGGAAAAAGGGAAAGACGGAGAATTGATCGGATCCCTCATGCCAGCGTGGGTCGGAAGCCTTCCTAAATGCCAAAAACAAACACAATATTCTGTCACTCACACAGGGGAAAGAACACCTCATTCAAACAAAGCCGGTGGAGGGCGACCTCCCCTTTGGAAATGTCATTGCAGGGATATGTGAGGAATGGAGGGTTTAATGAGAGAGATGGTTAATGGTATGAAGGGCTATCGCTTCTATGTCGACTGAGGAAAGCTCTTTTCATTGTGGTTAAATTACAGAGCAATGGCCCCACTTGTCTTTTAAAGATATGTGCATACATGTCAGTGCATGAGACAGTCGATACTATAAGTGACAACTGTAAGTAAATCCATACTCCATACATACCATACATCCTACTTGTACAGTCTCCTTGTGTTTACATTGTTTATATAACCACAATTGCTTATATTCTATTTTTATTTTCATGTTTATAGTCTACGTTTCTTTACTTTTGCTGCTGCAACAAAACCAATTTCCCCACGGGGGATCATTAAAGTTGCATCTTATCTTATGCAACAGGATGCACTGATGTACACACACACACACACACACAAAGGATCTCACACAGACAACACACACACACACACACACACACACACACATACACGTAGATGGTGCTCAATAAGACAAACATATGGCGACACAAAGGTTATCGCTCTGTTCTGTCTCTCTCTCTCACACACACACACACACACACACGTTCCACTGTTATTTAAAGAAGTCCAATTAAACGTAATGCTCAACATAATCTCTCTCTCCACTTTCATTAACTTGCGTTTCTATAGAAAGGCAGTGGAAGATGAGGGCTGACAGGGACCTCCCACGCCTCCGCCGGCCCCGTTCCAGCGGGGGCCCTGGCGCAGTGCGACAGCAGCCTCTAGTGGCAGGATGTGGTTCCTGAGCTCTATACCTTTAATTGGCTGGATTCTGCTTGGACCAGGACCAGGGTCAAGCATCCTGCGGTGTGGCAAAGGCTGATTTCTCCCGGGTCACATGGGATATTTGGTGTCAGCTGCTCCACAAATAAATCTATGGTCTCTGATTTATATGGAGGTAAAGGTAAAGCAAGGTACTAACACTACCAGGGTTAGGGGTTCAACTCCCTAGAGCAAGGCACTAACAGGGTCAGGATGAGGGGTTCAATTCTCTGGAGCAAGGCATGAACACTGCCAGGGTTAGAGGTTCAATTCACTATGGCAAGGCACTAATGCTGCCAAAGTTAGAAGTTCAACTCCCTGAAACAAGACACTAACACTGCCAGGGTTACAGGTTCTATTTCCTAGAGCAAGGCACTAACTCTGCTAGGGTTAGGGGTTCTATTCCCTAGAGCAAGGCACTAACGCTACCAGTGTTAAGGGTTAAATTCTCTAGAGCAAGGCACTAACACTGCCAGGGTTGGGGGTTCAAATCTCTAGAGCAAGGCACTAACACTGCCAGGGTTGGGGGTTCAATTCTCTAGAGCAAGGCACTAACACTGCCAGAGATAGAGGTTCAATTCCCTAGAGCAAGGCATTAATGCTGCCAAAGTTAGAGGTTCAACTCCCTAAAACAAGGCACTAACACTGCCAGGGTTAGAGGTTCAATTCCCTATGGCAAGGCACTAACACTGCTAGAGATAGGGGTTCAATTCCCTATGGTAAGGCACTAACACTGCCAGAGATAGGGGTTCAATTCCCTAGAGCAAGGCACTAACACTGCCAGGTTTAGAGGTTCTATTCTCTAGAGCAAGGCACTAACACTGCCAGGGTTAGGAGTTCAACTCCCTAGAGAAAGGCACAACACTGACAGGGTTAGAGGTTCTATTCCCTAGATCAAGGAACTAACACTGCTAGGGTTAGGGGTTCTATTCCCTAGAGCAAGGCACTAATATTGCCAGGATTAGGGGTTCAATTCTCTAGAACAAGGAACTAACACTGCCAGGGTTAGGGGTTCTATTCCCTAGAGCAAGGCACTAATATTGCCAGGATTAGGGGTTCAATTCTCTAGAACAAGGCACTAACACTGCCAGGGTTAGGGGTTCAATTCCCTAGAGCACGCAAGCATGCTGTAAAAAATGCCAAAACCAAAAATTCTATACACTCATGGCTGTAAAAAGCTTAGGATAAGAACTTCCAACCAAATGGCATATTTCATGTGAACATGTCCCCCTATGGGTGATGTGAGATGTATTCCATGGAGAACAATGTTTGCGTGGCATTGATGTGTCTCTTAGTGCGTTGCTGTGTCTGTCCAAACCTGCAGGTACGCACACCCAACAACACAAGCCATTGTGATTGGCCTGCAAAGCCCGGCTTCGTTTTCCATCCAAGCTTTTATGTGCATATCAAAGCAGTTCATCAAAAATGAATAACTCCCTCTCTCTGAAAAAAAAAACAAAAAAAAAAAACAACAACACCCAACTAAAAATACAACAAGGAAGCCCTCATTGAAATGTGAAGCGTGGAAGAGAACAATAGCCGAAAATAATATTAATGAAAACCTGGGAGAGCTGTAAGCGAGCACGAGGCTGACCCCGTGTCAGCGCGCTCTGGGTCTCCCCCCCCCACCCCCACCCCACTGGAAGCTGGCCCGAGGACCAGAAGTGCCTCAGTTGCATCACTCACAGCAATAACAGAGCAGAGACGAGGAGGATCTTTGGAACCTGTATGGCCGGACATTCAAATGAACTTCATTCAGAACAATGAAATTAACCGACGCGTTGGACTAATAAGGCTTTGTACTCTCATTTGGATTCCTGAGGTTCACACCCAATGCCGGTCATCACCTTGCAGCAAAATGTACATTTCTGGTAGGGTCAGACCAATATACTGGTTTGCTGACATACAGTATGGGGCCGATATTGGCCTTTTGTTAAATATTGGATATTTATTCATTCCATATTCATCCAGTCATGCCGTCCACCTGTGATATGATAGCGGTTCCTCCTTGACCACTGCATAAAGCAGTCTGGAACATCTGCAATGACTTGTTTGCACATTGTTCAGTAAGGTTTTTAGTTCATTAATTCTTCATTTAAAAGCAGTAGTGTATTTCAGAGTTTCCCTACCATTGAATAGGTGGGGTGTCTCATCCTGCCCTCAAGGATAATTGAGTGTTATTGTGTTGAAAGCTGTTTCTGGAGGAAGCTGGAGGAAAGAAAAGCTCTACAGTGAAGTAAGTGACTACCTTTTGAATAGAAAAAAAAAAAAAAAAAATAGGAAAATAAGGATCCAGGTTGAAAATGACGGGAATTATCCTTTAAAGAGCCGCTAACCGTGAAATAATTTCATTAGCCTGGGCTTCAGTGGAGAGTTTTAGTGTCCCATGATGGTCTAAATGCTGTTCCAGAGGCTTTCCCAAAAATAAAACAGAACAAAATGTCAGCGTTCTGCACCTTCAGTACAAAAATATCGGTAACGCCGTCTGCTTTCAAAACTCGATACCGAGTCCAACGCTAATTTCTGGCAGGTACAACCGACTCCTTCGATTTAATTGCAAAGCTGTGCTTATTTGTCACGAAACGGCCATACCGGCTTAATCACAGTAGCGTTGTGTATTCCTCTGCCTTTATTCCTGAGTGCATGGTGCGGCATGCTAATGAGCTAATGCAGTCCCGCTGTTACTGCAATTAGGAGCGTGTACGGGCCGCTAATGCGGGGAAGTGGCTGGCTAGCATCGGGGGCTAATAGAAACAGGTGTTTGCCAGCACCGCTCTCTCTCTCTGCCTGTACAGGGCGGAGAGGGAAAGAGAGAGAGAAAAAAAAACCCCGAATGTTCTCATTTCTTCATTTTCTTTACCCGCTTATTCGTTTTCAGGAGCCCCGGGGGGCGTATCCCAGCATGCTTTGCGCCGAAGGCAGGGCAACGGCGCGGACGGGTCGGCGGTCCATCGCAAAAGGCTAATGTTCTTCGTGAAATTTAAGAACCAAGCGGAATATATTTGTATATCTTTCTTTCATTCTATGTCTTTTGTTCTAATGTTGTCGTTTTCTTCCTCTCCTCCTCCTCCTCCTCTTCCTTCTTTCCTTAACCCCCCCCCTAATTTTTTTCTTTTCCCCCTACATGTTCTCATATATGCGGCGGTGTGGCATGCCAGTCTATCACAGCAAATGGGCTGTTTTTATTTCAATTTCGCAAAATTGGATTTTAATGAATTCTGCAATGAATAACCAACCAAGAAATTATTTTCCAATATCCTCCCATGATATTCCGCCATCCCTCTGTATTAGCGGAATTAATACTCGGAGCGTGCTGGAGATGCTGCATCAGGTGATGCAGGATTTGATTAGGAGTTTAAAGTTTTCAGCAAATCAGGTGTGGGACACAATCATGTTTTCTTTTTTTTAATCTAGGAAAAAGTCCCTCAAGCGGCGGCGGGGAATACTAAATCGCGAGGATTCGATTAGCATACCGGGCAAGTGCCTTTGCCATTTTCTCTCATGTCTCGAAGCAGTTTTGAGGACACATGCAGCGGTATGTCTGTCTTTGATGGTGCGGGGAACATCTAACGGCTCCAGTGTGGAATGTTGAACTGAATAGGGAGCCGCTTTTGTTCCCGGTCCTTTCAAGACCCTTTTCTAAAGGTATTGCTCCCTGATTGTGCGGCAGCCTGGCCTGACAAGATAAAGGGCCAAGTGTTCTGCATACAAATGCCACACAAAGTGGATAATGCACACATCTATGTTTGCTTCTGTCTTGTTAGCTGTATGCAGAGGAAATATGTGTGTAGGTATGGGTATTTATGTACTGTATATATATCTACTGTGTGTGTGTATGTAACAACTGTAAGAAGGTATGTACTATAAGTACTGTATATATGGATGAAAGTATGTACAATAAGAATGTATGGATGAAGTATCAACTGTATGTATGTATGTATATACTGTATGTATGTATGTATGTAGCCTATGTATGTATATATGTATGTACTGTATGTATGTATGTAGCCTATGTATGTATACTGTATGTGGCCTATGTATCTATGTATGTATGTATGCATGTATGTACTGTATGTATCTACCGTATGTTTGTATGTATGTATCTACTAGGGCTGGGCGATAATTCAACAATATCATTTATCGTCTTTCAGTGGAATCATATCGTGATGATATGAAGATATTTTAATATCGTGACACATTTCTGCTGTCTAAATTGATGATGACAAGCAAATTTTACTTTAAAACTCTCATAAAATGAGGTATGGTAGGAATATTATTTGAATATTTCTGTTTTGTTTGACATCACACCTAACATCACCATTCGGTTCAATGAGATGAACATTCATTTGATTATTTAACGTGATTTTGCATACATGAACCATATCGTGATATATATTGATATCGAGAAAAATGCTTATGGTTGAAATCAATATCGCGATAATCATATCGCCCAGCCCTAGTATCTACTGTATGTATGTATGTGTGCATGTATGTATGTATCTACTGTAAGTATGCAGGTATGTATGTATGTACTTGTATCTACTGTATGTATATATGTCTATTGTGGTATCTTGCTCATAGCAGAATATTGTGGCTTTGTAGAATAAACCATGAATCTATGACTGCAGGGCGGCCATTTATTACAGCCAAGATGCTTACACATGTGCACACACACACACTTATACACACTGTATACAAAGAGAAATGCACTCAGCTGGCTACACCCAAGCACATATGGTCAAAAACAGAGACAGACACACACACACACACACACACAGGTACTGACAGTAAACCAGCTACAGCTACGACAAAATGGCACATCATGGTATATGTTCATAGACAGGTAGACAAACAGGCAGACCCACTCTCTCTCCCTCTTTCACACACACACACACACACACACACGTCGACAGCAAGCGTTCTTCTACCTCGACACAAAGAGGCACGGGGTTAGGGTTACCTAGCCTATCTCTTACCGAGCGCTCTATTTCTTTTATTGCTTCTCCTACTAATCAAGGATGTAATTAGTGCTTGCCAGACAAGTGGTTTCTGGTTGAGCAGAAACAATGGCTAACGGTGATGTGAATGGACGTTCGGTGAATGTCCCGCTCATCACGCATGCGTGGGCAGAGAATAGGGGTCATAGTGACAACAAATTGGAATATGAAGGAAAATACAGTACATTAATGAGTAGGCACGTGCCTTCCTGTGTGCATATGGAGGTAAAGAGTATGTTAGGCCTTGTCTAACAGTGCTGGTATTGTTTACTGGAACATTGCTGTCTAATTACTGACTATGTTCAAATATAATAGGGCCGTAGTACGCGAGTCCAGTCTCCAGACTAGTTTTCTGATGACTTGGACTTGTCTCCGTCTCGGGCCTATTTTGACTTGGACTTGTCTCAGTCTCTGGCCTATTTTGATGTAGACTTGTCTTAATCTCTGGCCTATTTTGACTTGGACTTGTCTCGGTCTCGGGCCTATTTTGACTTGGACCTGTCTCAGTCTCAGGCATATTTTTGACTTGGACTTGTCTCAGTCTCTGTGCTAGTCTGACTTGGACTTGTCTCAGCCTCGGGCCTATTTTGACTTGGACCTGTTTCAGTCTCTGGGCTAGTCTAACTTAGACTTGTCTCAGCCTCGGGCCTATTTTGACTTGGACCTGTCTCAGTCTCTGCGCTAGTCTGACTTGGACTTGTCTCAGCCTCGGGCCTATTTTGACTTGGACCTGTCTCAGTCTCTGGGCTAGTCTAACTTAGACTTGTCTCAGCCTCGGGCCTATTTTGACTTGGACCTGTCTCAGTCTCTGGGCTAGTCTAACTTAGACTTGTCTCAGTTTCAAGCCTATTTTGACTTGGACTTGTCTCAGTCTCAGGCCTATTTTTACTTGGACCTGTCTCAGTCTCTGGGCTAGTCTGACTTGGACTTGTCTCAGTCTCTGGGCTAGTCTGACTTGGACTTGTCTCAGTCTCTGGGCTTGTCTGACTTGGGCTTGTTTCAGTTTCAAGCCTATTTTGACTTGGACTTGTCTCAGTCTCAGGCCTATTCTGACTTGGACTTTTCTTGGTCTCGGCTTCTGTTGGATGTTATTGAGGTTTTTAGGGTTAATTTTCAAAAGACAACATTTGTTTGTTGTCCACCTGATCTGAAATGAAATTATTGGCTGTATGCAGTCAGTGACACAATCTTAGATTTGGACCTGCCACTGGAATACTGAGCATTTGACAATTCGATAATTGTGATAATTGCCCTCTGACTTCACTAGCCAGCCACATTCCACTACAAGTCATTACCTTCTTTAGATGCGCTGAAAGGAGCTATAAAAGAAAAAAATATGATTAGCTATATTTTAAAGAATCATAATTCATCAGAAATTTGTTTAGAAAAAAATGTTTATTTCTCATTATTTTTCATAACCTTTTTGTCTCACTTTTAAATAGGATGCAACATGAATTCAACCACATCTGTATGACAGTGTAAAGCACTAAATACAGGAAATGTGCATTTTATGCAATAAAGATATATCATAATAATGCAATACATTTATATACCATAATGAACCTCAAACTTAAATCCTATGCATTGATTAGTTGGTCTTGGTCTCAAATAGGACTCGATTAGCTCTGGTCTCTGTCTTGACTTGAACTCGACTAGACCTGGTCTTGGACTTGACTTGGATTCAATTAAGTGGTCTTGCTAGCCACCCTTCACTCCCTCCTTCCTTCCTTGGGTACTCTCTTCCCTTTTTGCCTTTCATCTTTTCTTTTCCTTTCTTTCCTCCAGCCTCCCTTTGTATTACTATGTGTCCTGTTTTTTCCCTGAGGGCAAAATAAAGTCAACCTCAATTCTCGGACCTGCTTTTCTCCTTCCCCTCCCTCCCTCTCTTCTTCACTTCCTTCGCTCCCTATTCTTCCTCCCTGCCTCCCCTCGACAAAGGCCTCCGCCCCTCCTCCTCCCCCTCCTTCGCTCAGTAAAGGCGGTATCAGGTGAGATTAAGCGACTTTGTAAGTCATCAAGGGCCATGTCTTGTAATATTGATCTGGTATACAGGGTGAAATAGGGTGATCATTGGAGAAGTAATTATAAAGCGCCCAGGCCCTGTCCTCCTCCTCGCTGTTTATCGGCGCGCTCATTAAAAGACATTGGCAGGCGGACCGGGCCTATCTCTCCATTTGCCAGTCGACCACACCGTAAAAGTCGGCGGGTCATGGCTCCCGGTAGTGCGATAAGCGGAGAGCGCCAAATTGGAGGAGGACTGATTACGTCCCGGAGGAGACGTGTGATGAAGCTCTCGGCCCTGTCCGAGCTGTCTGCTCCTATTTCATCCGGCACTCCATCTCTTTTAGCCTCGCTCTATCACTGCTCAGTTAACTCTGGCTTCGCTCTATTGGTCTGTCTCCCTGTGTGTTTGGATGTCTGTCTTGTCTCTCTGCCTCAGACCGACTCCTTGATTAATCTCTTCGCCAGCGATGTAATGGAGGGTAAACCCACCTAAACCCAGTTTACCCATGCTTTTATTTGGGGAATAGATTTTACCACCTTGGCTGGCATGAATCTTTATGACAAATTCATGATATTATTTTTAAAAAAAAGCATAAATGAATGCTATTCTGAAATAGCATGAATTCATTTTTGCTTATATTAGTGGTTGTTTGACTTATGAAATCAAGTGGAGGTTGAAATTTTGCCATCTTTTTATTTACCCGCTGTACTGTACATTCGCTTCACATTCACATGGTGGGTGTATGTGATCTGTCTCATATTCAGGTGGAAACCAAACATGGCAGGAGATGGAAACAAAGGCAAACTTTTGTCTGATAATTTAAAATATACAGCAAAAATATAATTTGATATCATTGAGAGAGGAGCAGAGCTGGAGAAACTCCAAATCAAAGGCTACAGCTACCGGACTGAGGAACATCCATGATGTTGATCCATAATATAGCTATACTGTATAGCAATGTTAGCAGTCAGCTACTTCATTTTGTTAACATTATATTTATCTCCACAACAACTAGGATGAATTTGAATTAATTGTCAGCATTAACAGCTTTTATCTTTAGTATCAGTAGGCTAATATAGTAACATTTTGCATCATATCCTTAGTTGTGCCTCTTTGACAGTCAAATTTCATTAGCTGTGTCTGCTAGCTAATGCTAGCGTTACAGCACTTGAGCCGGTTAAAACTGCTACTGTTTTTTCTTAGCTGAATTGTAATTTATGAGTTCATGAATTGACCCCCACCCTGGTTATGGACCATGCTGATTTGGCGATATAACGTTACGATATAACATTAAGTAGCTAACATTATGGATGATCATCTGGATGTTCCAAGTGCTGTAGTCTTTGTTTGGACATTCTCCAGCTTTCCTTATGATATCATATCAAAAGTGTATATCTTAGTTTTTTGTCTAAAGACTAAAGTTTGCCTGGAGTCATTCCTATGGTCCCAGGGTCCTATGTTCCCCAGATTTAAATGGCACATAATGGGAACATGACAAAGGGTCCTATGTTCCCACGTTCTAGGATTAGGGTTAGGTTTAGGTTTAGGGTTTAGGGTGACCTTCAAAATCAATCAATCAAATAAAATGATAACCATTGGTTTTGTTGTGTTTATATAGCTGTTTTGAAGCCTTGTTCCAATAAAAAACTGGATAATATTTATGAAATATTTTAACTTGAAACGGGTCAAATTTGACCCACCATGTGAATAAAACAAATTGTTCTCTGTCTCGCTGTTATGAACACAAGTGGGACCCAAACGCAGGACAGGGTGTTGTGGGTAAGGAAAAGGTTTTATTGTAAGGGAGGAGTGGGGCTTGGCGTGAACGTGGGTGGGGGGAAGCGTGGCAGGCAGGGGCGGTAGCTTGGAGGCTAGGAGGTTGCTGGCAGGCAGGCAGGGAGACAAGTAGGAAGACAGGCAGGTGGGTGATGATCCTGGGGCACAAGAGAGACTGGTAAGTAACATGAAACACGAAGAGACAAAATCACTAGGAGTTCAAACTGAATTGGCCTGGAAGCGTAACTACCACTGTGGTTGAAACAACAATCTGGCGAAGAAACGGTTGAAGAGCCGGGGTAGATATACTGCAGGCAGATGAGCTGGAGAACGGGGAAGGGAGACCACGCCCACGCCAACACACACACAAACAAAACACATGCCGAATCCAGATGTCCACCCTCCACCCTGGACTGAGCCCTCGCGGACTTCGGTCGTACGTACCGTGACGTGTTCAACGTCATCACGTCAAGTCTGCGAGGGCGCCAGACTGCAAGGCTATATAAGCCGCTGATAGACTGACCTCAAGTCTGTTTCACTCGTTGCCGTGGAAACGTTCGAAGCAACAGTCTAGCGACAACTACAGTCATGGAAACGGCGATCGCTGCAGCACTTGCGTATGTAATGGTTCTAGGCTTGTTTTGTGAGTGAACAAAATGATACTCATACATTTCTATACAACATATAGGCTACACACATTCAAATACAGAAATGTTTGTAAATAAGGACCAGACTATGGTTAAATAAATTGGGTATTTCTTACATTGGTAGACCGTCTTTTGTGGTTTTTCGGCCATTTTTCATAGCCTGGATATTTGGCATTACAGCTGCCATCACTTAAAGACTACAATAATAAAATGCATTTTGATTACCTCTATAGCCTATACTTCTACATATTTCTGTGTCATGATGTGGTTGAATATTATTTCGGGCCTACATGATTCAAGTAACGTTTTAATAAAGTCATTGTTTTACACATTCATAAGTTATTTTTGTTTTTTTTGGTCGGCAATTGGAAAAACTATGTCACGTCACATCCGTATTGCAATGAATTGTGGGTAATTAAATCAGTGAAGTCTGGTGAAGTCTGCACCCCGAGCGGACTCTCTGGAAGTCTGCAGAAAAGTCCGCTTGAGGCCCCTTGTGGACTGGATGAATTGTGGATTTGGAGGGAACCCAAGGGAAACGCAAGGAAACACTAGGGAATCTTCTGGGGGTACGGTCACGGCCGTAACACCAATACCTTTTGTATTTCCTCCACATATTTCTCCTCCCTTCTGTCTCTCTCTCTCTCTCTCTCTCTCCCCCTCTCTCTCTCACCCACACACACACATCAACCATCTGTCACTCATGACATATAGCCACAAATTGATGAGGACGAAGAAGTACGGGAATGGAGGCTCTCTGGTGGCTAACGCAGAGAACAGAGCCTTAACTGGCATCAGAGCTGACAAGTCCTACTGTTAAACCCACCCTTAATAATAAACCCGCACCACCGCCGACAGTGGAATACAGTGCGATGTGGGGCCCCCGGCTCCTCGGCAGGCCAAACGCCTCGGGGCACTTCGAGAGAGAGCATCAATTAAACAAGGTGGACGAATTCTCTTGGCCTTTGTAGCCAAGGTTTAATGCAGCCATGTTTACCTTCATGGCAAAATATGGCCGTGGGGCGTGAAGCTGCGAGATCAGACCAGCCTGCTAATGTTAGGAGGAGGCGGTGAAGTGGAGGAGACTGTAAAGGAGGACATGACAGCAGTGCTTAATGATGTGGTAAAACCTAAGTATCAGACTATTGTATCTCATCTATCTTTTTTGAACGCTCAGTTTCACGATCTATGTATATGTGCATGTATTTTTTTTGTAATGTGATTGGGTTTCTTTCCCTTGTCTTGCTTTTGTGTTATGCTTCACTTTGTTCTCTGTGTCTATCTTGTGGTCTTGACTGGTGATGGCTGACTTTATTGCTGAATTTCAGGCCCACTTATCTTGTGAGTGGCTCCAAATTTGAACTTCAGTACTGAAGCTCAACCCGGGCCATTCTGTGATGCTTTATACCAAAGGAAACCAAAGAGACGAGAGAGATAAAAGATCTAATGTTGGTAGTCTACTTCAGTGGTTCTCAACGTGGGGTCCGGGGACCACCAGAGGTCCTTGAGGGGGTTCCAGGGGGTCCTCAGCAAATTGATGCATTGTTAAACGTCACCATTACTTCATTTGCAAGAAGTGAACACAATTGACAATGCAGAAGAATGACTGTTTTGATCATACTTTCACTGTTATCTCTCTATCTACAATACAGATAGTGATGGAACAAAATCACATCTAACAATAAAAATATTCTCAGATTTGGGTCTGAGAGACAAAATCTTGTCAAATGGGGGCCCTAATGTGGTGTGCGTAATTAGGGGACCTTAATATGAAAAAGGTTGAGAATCACTGGTCTAGCTTTCTCTGGATGAAGCGCTTACTCAAAGTTTCTATAATGCTCTTAAGTTCTGATTAGTCACTTTCTGTGTGAAGATTTCCCACCAATGTCCAGTCCAACACCAGAATGTGTTGTAAATTTACATGTAAACACATGTAAATGATCATTAAAGTATACCCATAAAAAGACTATTACCACTAATATGATTGCCACTTCAGTTCTATTTGTTTGTTACACAAAACTTACCTTGACTTAACTTTCTTCCCCCCAATTAAAAAAAAATCCAAAGATGTAGCTACAGACAAAGCTATTTCTTTTGTTTGCTACTGTAAGTGGAGGCTAATTAGCCCACCAAATTCAACTGTCATCTCACTGAGTTCAGCGGATTCCTGGGAGAATTGGCCTCCCACAGTGCTTTACGCTGCAGTTTTTTTTTTCCCCTTCCCTAAGTGCTTTATTTCAGCTAATAAGCAAAGTGCCAGACAATAATCAGCTACACTCATTCTGCTCTGATAATATTTGTGAAAGCTACATTTTTCTCCCTAGCATGTGAGCTGAAGGGGGCACGATGTAAGAAGTAGATGTGGATAGGCTGATTATATGCACCTTTGATAGCCTGCTCTTCATGAATCAACAGAATGTCTCTCTGTCTGTGTTTTCACAGCAGTGTTTTAGCTAGCGAAGAAAGCTAGCTACAACTGCCATGAACAAGACTTTGATTTAGCATTTTTTCGACACCTACCTTAAATACTATTGGGATATCGTCTCCAAACAACCGTGAATATTAACATCTTTCATGGTAGAAAGACGCAGTTTCATCTTCAGTCCAGAAGTTAGAAGATCCTGGAGACCCAAGGTGAATGGGAGCGTATCTATGTTCCCAGGCTCCTATGTTTAACTCTAACCCTAATTACCCATATTAAGCGAATACAGAGCTGGGGAACATCTTTTTCAGGTTCCCATTATGTGCTATATAGAGCTGGGGAACATAGGACCCTGGTAACATAGGACCTTGGGAACATAGGACCCTGGGAGAGCACATATGTAGAACTGGGAATCATAGGACCCTGGGAACATAGGACCCTTTGTCATGTTCCCATTATGTGCCATATAAATCTGGGGAACATAGGACCCTGGGAACATAGGAATGACTCCAGGTGAATAACTTTACCCATGATGCAGAACTGATTTTGGATGGAAAACAAATGGTAAACAGGGATTTTTATGTGGGGGATATGGGGATGTTTAAGAGCTTATCCTGGTGATTACGAACAAGATATGGCGTTTACATGCACCAGCTCGTATGGTATTCTTGAGTATCTAAAATATTAAGGAAATATTAGTGTGCATGTGCAGCAGGTGTAGCTACCGACACGTTAGGGCAGTTAGCGGAAGCTAGGGAATGGGAAATGTGAGCAGACATAAGGGGAGCGTATCTATGTTCCCAGTGTCCTATGTTCCCCAGTTCTACATATGTGCTCTCCCAGGGTCCTATGTTCCCAGGGTCCTATGTTTAACCCTAACCCAACCCTAACCCTAACCCTTTGCCCAACCGGACCATCCAGGGCAAGCTGGTCCAGGCCGCCGAATTATGGCCGGACAGGACATTGTCTGGATTAGAGGAACACTATGTGGCCCAGATTGAAGATATCTGTCGGGTCATTGAGCAGCTGCAGGCGGAGTGGTGGAGAGAGGCCTGGGCAGTGGCGCTCCAGTGGCTGAGGCAGAAATATAAAATCCAGGAGGTGGCAATCAAGAGTGCCATGGGAGACGTTGAATGCATAATGAAGGCCGCAAGGCTGCGGGGGAGGGGCAGAGGGCAGTGGAGGATGACTGCCCAGCTGTGGGCAGCAAAGGAGGCCGGGCCAGGTTTTTTAGGGAGAGGAGGGAGAGGAATGGGGAGAGGCGGGTGGCAGAGGGGTCAGGGCTTGGAGAGGGGGAGGGGAGATAGGGATAGTGGGGAGGGAGGAAGTGGTTGGGGGAGAGGGGGGTGGGGGCCGGATGGGGAGGTGTTATCCCAGCTTATGGACACGCTGGGCTGGGAGGAGGAGGCCGGCCGCCTCGGGTGAGGGCGGCTAGTGTTTGAAAGGCCGAAACGTCCGAGGATCCTGAGGTACACTACTGACCATGGGTGCATTCCATTTGGCCAAAATGCATCCTCTCCTCCGTCCTCGCGGCCTCGTCTCCTCGCTGACTCGGCATCCAAAAATGAGCCGCCATCATGAAGGACATTCCAATTGGTCAAAAAACGCATGAAGGATCCTTCATGTCTCCTCGGGTGCATTGTCTTGTGTCTCCTCCTCCGTCCTCGCAACCTCGTCTCCTCGCTGACCCGGCATCCAAAAATGAGCCGCCATCATTAAGGATGTTCCAATTGGTTAAAAGACACATGAAGGATCCTTCAAGTCTCCTCGCCTCCGTCCTCCAATAAGGCGTGGTCGGAGGATACTCAGGTGTATCCTCGATGCGGAAATAATGAGTGAAGTCAATTAACTATTGGCACGTGCGGATATAAGCCCGCCTCCATACCATCAGAAAACGTGCGGACATTGGCAGAAAAAAAATCCACAGGTGTAAGTAGCTAACCTGACTTGCCAGATGATTCCGCGAATCCAGCTGCCTCGCAAGGTAAGTAAGTAGCACCAACTTGTTATATATTTTTCAAACAGAAATAGCAGAGGTTTTAAATGTTAGCCTAACATTTGTTAATGAAGGGGTATACTTAAATGTTCATATACTGACAGATCTGCTGTAGTTGTAGGATGTCAAACTTTTCCCAAATAGGCATCAGTAAATTATTTTAAGGCTTGAATGTGATTATAGGGACAGAGGAGACGGCCAGCTGATCCTCCAGCGCATAGTGGGGTGAGTGGGGGGCAAGTAACGTGAATTTTATAGGCTATGGAGTTATTTTATAGGATTTATCATTAATATGAATGACATTCCATGATCTAATAAGCCTGAATGAAATCCGTTCATTAGGACATATAGAAATAGCCTATAAATGCACACATGCGTCTCTTTTACCATGCACGTCTCTTTCTAATAGGACCTCAAGTCACCAGCACCGGGCACTGGGACTGAGGATGGGGAGCAAACGGCTGCAGCTGGCCCCGGTTCTCCCTCATGCATGAGACTACCGGCGGGAGGCCGTCGGCGCTCCCTCCCGCTTTAACAGACTCGTGTGGAGGACCAGCAGCCGGAGTCAGCCGCTGTGCGCTCCCCATCCAGCCCCGATCCCAGTCCCCCTGATGAGCAACCGGGGCCATCAGATGCTGCTGCCCGCTCCCATGTGTGACCTCCGCGTCTTCCTCGGGTCCCCCGGCAGCCAAGAGGCGAAGAGGAGAGGGAGCTGCTGGGGTTTCTCCGGGAAGCGACCGAGGACGCACGAGCTGTGTCTCTCGTTCAGTATTCATCATGCTTATGAATTGTGTTTGTGTGTGTTGCCATGGATTTCTCTTCGGGAGAATAAATTCTTACTAAACCTCATTAACAGCATTTCATTGTTTTAAATCGCACATTTTGCTCTTACAGCTAGATCTATGGTTATTTGGGAATTGTATTTATTTATTTAGGAATAAAAAGAAAGCACTTTGGTTCATTGCCAGTGAGTGTCAAACAGCCACATGATCGTTGTCTAATCCAAGTCGCATAAAGGATAAAAGTTGGACAATTGGTATAGCACCTTCTTATCAGTGCTACAAAGTGCTTCACAAAATTAAAATGTAGCATACAGCAAACAGAATAACAAAAAAACTGAATAAAAACAGAAACAAACGCTTTTTAGGCGTTAGGATTTTTTTTAAGTGTTCTACCTTCATGAGGTAGACAAGGCTCATTAGAGGCTGGCATAATTTAGATGAATTAAACATTAATCTGAACTTTGTTAAACGTTTTCATGTGGATAAAACATGAGCCTTAGAATAATTTAGACAGCTGTCATCCTGCGCGGGAGGAGCCTCAACGCAACGCTTCACACGTCAGTTCAATATGGCGGAGTGAAGACATTCCAATTGACAAGCCAGGTTCACTCGCCTCCTCGCATCTTCTCCTCGTTTCCTCCGTGACCTTTGACCGAGGAGTCGAGGAAGAGACGCGAGGCGAGGAGACGAGGAGAAATCGTTACCAAATGGAATGCACCCCATGTGTCCCGAAATTGTGGGAGGGGTCGGACAGGAGGATGATAGTGATAATGGTTGTTGCTGGCTTTTGGCTCGTCTTTTTTATCTTGATGTTTGTACAGGGACTTGCTGGCTTTCTCTGCCGGCTTGCTTGCTGGCTTGCTTGGCTTGACGGTCCTGATTGCTAATTGAAAGAGGGCTGATGTCGGGGGAGGGGTGGAGTGGTTGCTTCTCCTTTTCTCCTGGTTTGGTGTGTGTATATATGTGTATGTGTGTGTGCATGAGAGTGTGGGGGGGGTGGAATGACAACTTCTGTGGTAGCATTTATCCAAGAATTTAATAAAAGCATGGTGTCGATGGCTTCTTTCTTAGGAGGGAGTGAGGGAGCTTGCTGGGGAGTCACTCAGTGGAGGGCAGGTGAGGCGGGGACAGGAGTAGGCCAGAATACAGGGGGAGACAGGGGACATGCACCTAGATAGACAGGGGGAGGAAGGAGGGGGGGAGGGAGCGGCAGGTCTGTAGCGAAGCAGGGAGCGTGTGGAGTAGAGGAGCCCCTTCCAGAGGAGGGCAGGGGGGAGAGGGGGTGTCTGAGATACATTCGACGGCCCGTGCCTTGCCCTCAGCTACTCTCTTCCGAAAGGCTTTCGAGCTGTGTAGGGGGAGTGGTTGTTGTATCTTCTACTTTACTTTACCTAACCCTAAGCCTAACCCTAACCCTAACCCTAACCCTAACCCTCTGATGCTGAGGGAACATGGGGCTGAGGGAACATGGGGCTGAGGGAACATGGGGCTGAGGGAACATGGGGCTGAGGGAACATAGGGCTGAGGGAACATAGGGATGACCCCGAAGAAAAGCGAGGGATCATCCCAAGTCAGAACTGAACAGCCCTGGCAACTTTATATCGGAAGGAATCCAATACATTTACTCTCAGAAGCAAAATAAAAAATATCAATCACTCTCATGTTTGAACCAAATAAAATTGCAGCTAAAATTGTTTAGTCTCTATAAATCAAATGAAGCTTTCTTGAGGATATTGGGTTTTTGAAATACTTAAAAAGCTGTGACTTTTGACAACCTGCCCACCTTTGAATGAACCAAATGCCACTTTGTTCGTCAGCCATTTTTTATCCTGGCAGTCCTCCCTCGAAGGGAAGACGACAACCACAAGAAAGCATTTTAGGTGGAACCGAATGCAGCCTTGGCCCGGGATAACAGCAGGCCACAAAGGGTTCCGAGCACTTCTGCCAACTTGGCGACTTTGTTGATAGATTTAGCAACTTTTGGGACTTCTTCCAACCATTGGGGAACACTGTTAATGTGTTGACTCCCAAAGCATTTGGTGACAGATCAGTACAGCTGATGCTGATTTGCGCTGCTTGTCTAACCCAAAGATGTCTGATGATCTGGGACACCATAACTGTTGGCCCTTCTGGAGGAGTCATGGATGTAGTTCAACCAAATATCTGTGATAGGAACTACTTGATAACCTGCTCTCACCAATCCATCTTTCCTCCAACATCCAAGCTAGGTTTCTACATGGGTGCTCGTCCAAAATGGCACGAGGGACAATCACAACATATCCTGTATATTTGTAAATGTCTTCAAGAAATTAAAAGAAAAAAACGAAAATTGAAGTTAATTACGTGAAGTCCATGATTCATTAAAATCATTTGTACTTTTATTTCCCAAACGACGGTTGACTCTGTGTGGCTGCACCCGCATGATCCACCTGCGTTTACCTCGCCGCATTAGGCCTCGCAATTACCGCAGTGCCTCCCAAGACGCTATCAGGATTGTGATTTGCCTTAATGGCTTTATTTAAACACGCATGTCAAAATCATAATAACCGAGATTAACCTGAAAGCAAATGTATGCCCGTCCACTTTTCCATTAGCTTAGTTAGAATCGATACGGCGCCGGAATAATAGCTCGGGCTTAAACATTTGAGAATTGACACTGGGTCAACCCCTCCCCACCCCAACGCGCACACACACACACACACACACACACATACACACTTCCCCACCCAGCGGAAAGATGTCTGAATGATGGGGTGCTCGCATTGATTAGCTGATAAGCCAGCAAACACGCCTCATCGACATAAACAACCAAATGCAGCAGTTCCTCTCTCGCTCTAACGAGATGATCGCCCTCCTCCCAATGCTGATAGTAAGCAGCCATGTGGACAAAGCTGGATAATCATGAAGTAGCGGGTGGCCGGTGGCAGACAGAAGGCTAGAAAGGCCCTTCTTTGGTATGTAAATAGGGACTGCGGAGAGCAGATATGATAAAATATCTGACTTTCACAGAGAATGCCAGGGGCTGTTTGGACATCTGCTGTGTGCTGTGGAGCTATCTGGCCTCACTGAAACACATGGGGAATCAACATGCACGCATTATTTCAGGCAACATGCGCGAGGGGTTTGTATCTCTGTGGTCTGCCCACATAGCCATGTATTTAAAGGCAAAATCCACCCCAAAAATCACTTAAATGCTCTTAAAAAACAGCTATTGGTGATGTACCTTGAATTGGTGGTGTGTTTTTGTTATTCCCATGGATAACTGACATTTCGAGCTACTGCTCTTCTTCAGACATAAACCAACCATCGGTTTATGTCTGAAGAAGAGCAGTAGCTCGAAACGTCACATGTGGGATGTTTAATTAAAAGAACTAAAGGGAGCTACAGTCTGTGGACCTTCCTCTTTCTTTCACGCTGTCTTCTATTGGTCCAGCACCTGCCTTGAAGGTTTTTGGATGTGCGCGACTACTTCACAGTACCCATGGATAACTGGCCGGATGTAGATGACGTGACGTCACATTGAGACACAAGAACACGTTTTTGAGTGATGTAAAACATCAGCGGTAAACGTCAGGTTCTGGCGTCAGTCCCTCAGAATCAAAGAGCGAGGGCTTCTTTCTAGAGCCGCCATTTTGCACCGAGAGACGTTCAACAATCATACAGGGAGGAATCCATCGTAGAAGAGGAGAGACCAGTTTCTCCATGACAGCAGCCTCAATAGACCAGAACGCAATGCAGCAACAAGACATGTTGTGTTTCGGGCTCTCTTGCTCTTACTTATCACTATTGCTCTCTCCACCCACACGTATAACCCACACCCGAATGATCACAATTTCAAGCTGTTTATATGCCCATGCGTCCACCTTTGATTGAAAACAAGTTCGCGGCCCTTCTCTGGGAGTTGTCGAATATGGAGGGTTTTAAGGGCCGAAACTAAATATATAAATACATAAATAATTATATAATTAAATGCTTAAATAAACGAATAAATATATAATTATATAATAAAATGCTTAAATAAATGAATAAATAAATAATTATTTGATTAAATGCTTAATTGTCACCATAAATAAATAAATCACAAATTAAATGAGACATTAAATATATAAATGTTAAATTTATGTGTATTTATCTATTTATTTATTCATTTATATATATTTATATATTTACACATTTGTATATTTATTTATTCATTCATATATTAATTTATTTATTTACTTATTCATTTATTCACACATTTATTTATCTATTTATAATTTAATTTATTTATTTATATATACTTTCATTTATCCATAGTGTAACTTGCTGCAGCGAAATAAATAAATCTGTCAACTTCATCCATCAAAAGTCAGGGGGCGGGTTAAAGCCTCTGATTGGTGAAAGGAGGGAAAGGAAAAAGTACAGTAAAAAGCAAATTCCAACACTTCCATCACAAAATTGATCATGCAAACTTATTCGCTACTATTATAAAGTTGATTATGAAAACACTATTGCTCAATATTTGCAAACACACAGGATGATACACTAATACATTAAGCACTAGCAGAGACACAGATGCATTTACCATAAAATGCTGCAGAGAGAGCGATCTCACCATGAGCGCCACATTCATGGGTGTAAAGCAGTGGTTCTCAACGTGGGGTCCGGGGACCATGAGGGGTCCTTGAGGGAGTTCCAGGGGGTCCAGAGCAAATTGGTGAATTGTTCAACGTCACCATTATTTCAATTACAAGAAGTTAACACAACAAGAGAATGTGGAAGAATGACTGTTTTGATAACTGTTATCTCACAGAATTCTGGACAGAATAATATCTAACAAAAGAAAATTCTCATATTTGGGTTTGAGAGACAAAATCTCATCAAATGGGGGTCCATGGCTCTAATGTGGACTGAATTAGGGGTCCTTGATATGAAAAAGGTTGAGAATCAAAAGGTGTAAAGGACAAGGTGCAGACCAGGAAGATGGTTTTAGTTAATTCAGATCTGTCCCATCTGTCTAAACATGAGGGGTGAGGCCCTGCTTTTCACTGTGCAAGAGGCAACGAGTGCACCACTGTGAACTGCTGACATATCCTGGATAAAACACAGAGTCAACATACTACAAATAACAGAAGGGAAATGTATTGTTCATGTGTTTTGGGGGTTTTTTTTGGTGCAAACTGTCCCTCTACAAATAGATCAAAGATACCAATTCTGGTGAAACGCCTCCCTCTGCTGTTCAGGTTGTAAACTGCATTAACAGAGCTGCAAAAATTAGGTTTTCTCCACATAAAAGGGAATTAACAATTTTAACTGACTCAAACCAGGAAATGTGGCTGCTACAAAGTACTAAAATAGTCATACAACCAACTTGGCAGATGTACTGTGCATTACATGCTCAGTTGTAAACCTGCTGAAATATTGCATTAGGCCCAGCAGATGGTGCTAGGAATGTTTCAACACTGTAGTTTCCCCTTTAAGAGTGAGGAAGAAAGACAAGCACATCTCAGAGGAAGAGGGACCAACTTTATTGTTCATTTGGTTGATCAACAGGGCTAGTAAAATCAATTTTTAGAAAACAAGAACACTTTCTGAGGACAGGAGCATCAAGGTTCTGTACACACAGAAATCCACAGTCACCAAACAATAAATAAAAATCAGCATATGAAAATTATATACTACAGCCGAGGCAGAGAATTCTGATACCGAGAGCTTGAGCTGCAGATGAAATATTACTATACTCTGCTAAATATACAAGGAAAATTCATTAATCGCAAAGCAAGACCAAATGTATTTTGATGCTCAAGCAAATATGGGTCTTCTATTGAATGTCTGATGGATACAAATCCCACGCTGAATAATGAGTCATTATTTTAGAGCACTTAATCCCTTTGAAGCATCGAATAAGAACGTAATACAGTATATGAAGATATTAAGCGTTTGGCCTAACAGACAATGAGATGAGCTAGTCATTTCACTTCCAATTTAACCTCATCCCAAACCATTGACATCTACACCCGGGCAAACTAACCCAAACAAGAAGTGAAGGGAAGATGGGGAGTTACAGTATCTTACAATCACAAGGCTGATATCCATACCGGTCCTTTAAAAAAATAAAACTACATCTTTTATTTCTAGGCTAACACACCCATAACCCTCGCATGTTCAACACGGTATTCTGTCAAACCCACAAAACTCTAAACTTCTACTTGACAATCGTTTACAGTAAAGTGGTTTTGACTAGAAACTGAATAACAACGTTCGTTACAATCAGAGCAGAAATACTGTACAAAAGCTGAGAGAAGACAGATCGGTGAAAACCCTTCTTAAAGTGAGACAGTTAGCCAGGACAGGACAGTATTGGAGGTGGAGACAACCCAGCGGACTTGGCTCAAGCTGCCATTGGAATCATTGAGACCACCCTGGAACTTCCTTTAGTCTGCGTCTCACTACCAGACTCTTGCAGACAGAAAAGAGATGTGAAAATAGTCAAGACAACTACTTCAGGGATTTTTGGTTTGTGGGTGACATTGGAACAACCAAAGTCTTACAGAAAACTTCAATTATGGAGTCTTGAGGGACTAAGAGTTCTCCATCTATCCCAGAAGGCAGTTTAACAGATTCCAAAGGGCAGTTGGAGCCAGATGTGACCCGGTTGACACAACTCTGCCACTAGCTTAGACACACATGCTGTTTAAAAGACCTGTTAATTGCACTGCAAAGCTAAAAATTAACATCTCCCACTGAAATCAATATGATTAGCAGGTGAAGCTTGATATAACCTAACCAACTGAAGTTCTGTTGATACTACTCAGATAGCTTGAGTTGTCTTGATTTTCTTTATTCTTATAGTTTCTTTTCACAGCACCACACCTCCCACACAGAGCTGAAATGAGGAACCCCATGCTTTTTCAAAGTCCTTGCGCATGTGTGTTTGAATACAGGTAGTCCCTCAGGAGGTCCAGCGCCACCAGGCCACCTTCATGCGGTCCCAGACGGCGTCTAAAGAGTCAAAGGCGGGACGCACGTCCAGAATGGAGAACTCGTAGGTGTCCTTGTTGATTTCTCCGTCGTAGTAGTCGATGACGTAGCGCACCTCCTTCCCGCAGCGGTCCACGATCCAGTCGTGGCGGTCGAAAGGCAGCTCGTACCTGGTGGGAGGGGCGATGGGGCATGTAAATAAATCGTACTTTTCCACAAGATCACGTTTCTTATTACTGACTGTACCGATGGAAGCACAGTTGTCCAGGATGAATTGAGTTTTCATTCTTTTGCCCATACCAATTATATTCATTTAGAATGTTGGAAACAGGGTTTAGAGACATGGATCAAGTTAGGGCTGGGCGATATATCGTATAATATCGATATCCTGATATGAGACTCGATATCATCTGGGATTTTGGCTTCGTAATATTGTAAATTAACTTAAATGTTACTTCTTCCGGGTCTTGAAGACTGCATTACAGTATAGATACAAATTAAAATAGATAAGAGAAAAGATACAATTTTCTGAAAATATTAGCCTGTTCTGAGTAAAATGAATGATGATCGGCTTTACCTGCTCATCATATCCACTTATTACTGATTATACATTACTGATCACTAATGATCATTACTCATTTTAAAAATTTTCTTTCTCAAAATATCGTCACATTATCGATATCGAAGTATTCTGTCTAAAATATTGTGATATTTGATTTTGTCAGTATCGCCCAGCCATTGAGTGCAGAAAATATTAGAACCACCTGATGCACAATTTGCAAAATGTCTCAATTCTTTCATGGCTTGCCTCCTCATCTATATCCATCCTTTGCTTGACTAAAGTGGATTCAGCAGGTTAAAATAACACATCATTGCTTTCATTTGGATTCCGTGTGTCCACACTGTCCACAACATGATCATCAAGTCACCATTTATTCCCTATGGAGTTGAGCGACCTTAGAAACTCCGCCAATGTGTGGACGGCCAAGTTTGTCAGCTGAGAAAAGCTGGCCACAGCTGAACTTTTTGCAGTCATCAACCAACCAGCCAATCAGATTTCCGTGCTTCCTTGTTTCCCTACTGATGTGATTTTGTTGTATGAACAATAGCTGTGCCTGCTAAGTGCAAAATGGACAAGAAGCTGATTACAGCCATTCAAAGCTTCCCAGTTCTCTACAACTTTTATTTGAAAGATTACGGGAATAAAAGTCTCAAAAATGATGCTTGGAGAATGGTTGCATCCATTGTCGCGGTCGATAGTAGCTCTGAAGGAATTTTTTAATTTGTTTTCAATCAATGCTACCAAATTATACACTTGCTTAACTCATCAAATAGATAGACATAGATGCAATCCTCTTACACCATCCACAATCAGTCAGAATAGAGCGATCCATCAACCAAGTTGCTCACAGTGTGAACACACAGTTAGAAATGCCTTAACCTAGGGCTAGACTTGAGCCATGTCTGCCGGATCAAGCCACAGTATGAGAACATACTGCCCAAGATCCAGTCTTTCTTGTCAGAAATGGAACGGCATATGCATTTGATTTGTGAGAAGAACATCTCAGTTATGGAATAAAATAAGACCAAAAGGATAAAGTGTGAATTCACTCACCCCATCCAGCTGCGTAAGCGCGCCCTGGGGGAGAACTCTTTGGCTTTACCACCGAACCGCTTCAAAGACGGGCCGCACGGGCATTCTCTGGAGAGGAGACAAAAAAACATTAAATTAAAGTCACATTTCACATCAAATAACTTTGTCCATGATGCAATGATATGGCAAAGTATGCTATCAACTTACAGTATGAGGACAAGCAGGCAGATGATGTGAACTGAATAAAGAATATGGTTGATGTTGATGGGTGTGTAGCCTAGGTATAGCCTGTGCCAATATTATGCTGCTGCTTGTTGCCTCGTTTCTGTGTCTTTTGTGCTGCAGCAATGCCCAAGACAAATTTCAGTGTGTGTGTGTGTGTAAGGACATAGCCAATATTTTTTAGAAACCAACCAATTCATCACTAATCAAGGAAAGGTTTTTATGCCTGTATTTCAGTTGTGTAATATAGACGGCCTCCTGTTAGCATTTGTTAGGACATTGCTGGTCCCAGTTAATGTTAAATCAAAACCATTTCTCCAGCATGCAACTATTTAGTTTCAGAAGCGGTCAAACAAATATTGTTTTGGAGACCTTATATACTTGACTAACAGAAATGGTTTGTAAGTGGAAGTGATTAAGTGGGAGAGGACTCTCTTTCAGCTGTACTGTAGTGTAATGTCCTTGTTGAGGCTTTCCAGTACCATATGGAGGACGTTCCTACTATCTGGGAGCATTACTCCAGTGTGCAGATTTAGGCTAAGTTGCTCAGTTCAACAGGTTTTAAGTGAACTATTGTGTAAATGTGCATACTACAGCCTATTTAAATGAATTGTACTGCTGACTCCATTAAGGACCATAGTTTGTTATGGCCAACTTCGCAAAGTTGAGAAACCATACTGGACTCCCAGTAAACAAATGAAGAATGCTACTGCACCATTAACCGAGCTAAAACAAATTATGAGTTAAATGCAAAGATGAAGGCCAGCTGTATAGTGCAGTGATCCTCAACTTTTTTCATATCAAGGACCTCAAATGTAGTCCACATTAGAACCACGGAACCCCATTTGATGAGATTTTGTCTCTCGGACCCAAATCTGAGAATATTTCTATTGTTAAATATGATTTTTCCAGAATTCCATGACTATCTGTATTGTAGGTAGAGAGATAACAGAGAAACTATGATCAAAACAGTCATTATTCTGCATTCTCTATTTGTGTTAACTTCTTGTAAATGAAATAATGGTGAAGTTTAACAATTAAGCAATTTGCTGGGGACCCCCTGGAACCCCCTCAAGGACCCCTGGTGGTCCCCGGACCCCATGTTGAGAACCACTGGTATAGTGTGTCGACTCACTGAGCGTGGAGGGCCTCCCATTTAAGGATCTCCTGCCAGGCCTGCTCGTTGTTCCGATTGTGGATCTTAATGATGTTGGTCATATCCTGAGGACCGAGGTCATCCTCGCGCCAGCGCCACCTGCAGCACAGGTGGAGAGACAGCAAAGACAAATCAGGAGACAAGCAAAGATAAAAGCCAAATATGAAACACAATTGTAATAATTCTCTCTTCCATATTCCATTTAAACTCCATTTGAACTAGGAACAAAAATGTCATGACCAGGACAATATGAGAAACAGATTTTTGCCCAAATGTGATTGGTTCTTGCGTCGCAACCATAGTTCTCCCTTGCATAAAATTTTATTTTTTCCAACTTTTGCTCATTGCCTTACAGGGGCCGGATTCACCAATGTGTTCTTAAGATAGATCTTAAGAAATGACATAAGAGGAAATTTTAGGAAGTTCTTAGGAAGGTTCTTAAGTGCAATTCCTCAATATTTTCTTAGTAACAGTCTCATTTCTTACGAATTTAATAGGGCCTGAATTAATTCTGGTTAATAAACTTTAGGCTTACTGCCATTGAGGCTAGGAGACAAGGCTAGGAGGCTAGGAGACAAGGCTAGGATACAATCCAAAGTGCTTCCATCTACAAAACAATTGGGGAAAAACCTATTTAGGGCAACTACAACTGATGAAGTATATGAAAAGATTTAAACATTGGTTGCTGTTGGTAACTGTAAAATTTGCAGCTTATTTTCAACAGACATGAGACAGAGGCTACCTGGCCCTACACCAAATAAAGCTTTACAATAAATGTTCATCTTAATGTTAGGTGTAGGGGAACCTATGAAGACTTTGAACTATAACCTAATTGTTTAAAATTACCTTTACCTTTTCACTGTAGGAGTTTTAAGACAGGTGAAGGGCTGTCTTAAAGTTAAGAAAAAAACCAAGAACAAATTTAAGAACTTTCATTTCAAGAATACCATTTATTCCTACGTTTTTTCTTAGGAAGAAACATAAGAAGAAAGTTAAGAAAATATATAAGAACTGTTTTTGAGAATAGCAATTTTTCCTAGTTTTTTTCTTAAGACTAAAGTTAAGAAAAAAATGGCACTTGAGAAAAAAATTTTTCTTAAGAAGGTTTTGTGAATCTGGCCCCAGGCCTGGGTCACATGGCCACCTATCCTGACATGCCGTGCACACATGGTCACTCGCTTCTCATACACAATGAATGGAGGCTAACTGTTCGACTCGTGTGTGCAACTGGGGTGAAAACGCCACGGAGGACAAACTGACCCCTTCCGCAGCATGGCGTTCCAGAACATCTGCTCGGAGGGGTAGACCCAGTTCTTGCCGGTGCCGTGTCGGGGAATCTTGGACTCCTCTCTGGAGAGGGGCAGGGGGAAGGGCTGGTCTGCAGCTGGCTTCTGGTTAGGGGGGGGCATCTGTGTGCACAGGGAGAGGAGACAACTCAACACTCAAAATGTTTAGCCCCCCATTCTGACAGGATTATTCAGTTCAGGGAAGGTAGGGGAATTTATACTTGAGCTCATTATTAAATTTGAGGTGAACCGCGGCAGGTACCATATTCGACGGGTCGATGTCACTCTTCGCGCCCGCTGCAGCTTTCATGGGACACTCCACAAATTCATAGGCCCGGTCCTGGTGGGCTGGACCTGCTGCCGCTTGGTGCATGGGACACTCTGCTGGAGGAGACGCTAAAAGAGACAAGAGGAGCGGATTGGGGCGTGTTGATGTGTTTTCACCTTTACAGTCAGGGTTCCTGCACATTTTCACTTAAAAAATTCCATACTTTTTCCAGACCTTGATTTGTTTTGAAGATTTTGTCCGGTGTTCAATATGATTTACGCAGATAGACATCTTGCCCCTGTTAACTAGGCTCATATCACTGTATAGATGAAGATTGTTCTTCACAGCGACAAATATCAGAATATGTGAGATGACTGAAACGATATGCGAGATGAAACGGGTGTTTCTCAAATCTGAATTTATGCAATATTTGTTCATTTCTGTGAATATGTGCAATTGATCTTTTTTTTTTTTTTTTTACTTGTGATGACAGATACTTAATTAAACTGCATTACTCTTAATGCAAGAAAGCCCTCACTTTGTTCTTCATTTTCAATTAACTTTCCTCACACAATAGGATACTCCCAAATTCATCTGCTCTTCATTGGTAGCAATGCAGCTTTTCGACCAGCAGATGTCGATGTGACTTTGGTCTCAGTGAAAATAAAAGCTGAAGCAGTGGAGTTTCACGACAAGGCGGTTGTTCCTGGCTCTTGGCTATGAAGCACTGCATTCAAATTTAGTCAATATCAAGGCAATTTTTTTTTAAATTGGAAACGTAAATACCCAACATATTCGTCCACTTATCCAACCCTAGTAGCATATCCAAAATTAAACCGAAGCGATTTCATTTTCTGGCACAATAAGAATGTTAGCTTTCCCAAATAGAGAAAAATGGATTACACATTAATCATTTTTGAGTAATGACCCCAGACTAACGGGTCTGTACTATGTCACCCTATGACACCCCTTTCTCTCACACCTACCATTGACAGGCTGGGCTTGGTGCATGGGACACTCTGATGGTGGCGACACTAGAAGTGGGGGGGGGGGGGGGACAGACAGAAACAGGTTAGGGAATGTTGATACAATTTGAACATCCATGAACAAAAATACTATGCTATCATAAATGAGAAAATGACCCACAGACATCTCTCCAAAACCCCTACCTCCCCCCTTCCCCTCACACACACACACACACACACACCTTTGACAGGCTGGGCTTCCTGGTGCATGGGGCAGCCCTGAGGCGGGGCGACCATCACCGCCTCCGCCTTGACTGTTGGAGGAGCAAGCGTGGACACTGAGGCTCCCATCCTGCCCACAGTCTGCGGTGGAAACACAAACACATAGGAGACATGAAGAGAAGAAAACAAAAACATTCATCTGTATGGTGCCTGACGGGCTGGAACAGATAACACTACATTGTAATCACATTCATGTCTATAAGTATGTATGGATGTCACACAGCACAGAATTTCATAATACTGATTACTGAGTTGAGAGTCTCACTTAAATTCATGTCTTGTGTGAGCTATGAAGTCCCTTCACTAGAATGTTCCAATTCACTGAGTATAATCAGGGATGCAGTGGATAGTAATTCTAAACCATCTAAACTCAGTTTACCCATCTTTTCAGACTGACATAAACAATTAGGATATGAAATTCAGACTACACAATCATACAAGTACACAAGCAAGGAAACATTAAATTAACCTTGTTAAAAAAAACTCAAGATTAAACTGGGTTTCTATTTTAGAAACAAGACATGTTTTAATTTTGCTACATTTCTCCCTCTCTTCTGAATGCTAAATCACTCACTCATCATTGTCACTTGTATGAAAGGGCAGGTCTGACCTCATTACATTACCGCAGATGCCTTCATTGGCACTTTTTTTTTATCTACAAAGCCATCATAGGGCAAATCCCTGGCTATTTAAAACGCCTTTTCAATCGTATCACAAGTTCTTACAACTTGCGCTCTAAGAATTTACACCTTTTCACTGTCCCGCGCCCTTCCATGGAATTTGGGGAAATGGCTTTTAGTTATTATGCTCCATGGTCCTGGAATCAGCTCCAGAAAGATGCAAACCTGGATCACTTCATCCCTCTGGGTGATTTTAAAAGTCTGTTGCAGTCTTTAAAAACTGAAGTTTGTAGCTGTTTTACTTGAGATTGTATACTGTGTAATTTGCATATTCGTAGGTATTCCTTGTGATTTTATATTGTGGTTTTGTGTTGTATTTTTGTAACATCTGTTTGCTGCTCTCTTGGCCAGGGCTCCCTTGCAAAAGAGATGCACATCTCAATGGGACTCACCTGGTTAAATAAAGGAGAAATACAAAAAATAAAAAATAAAAAAAATAAAAAACAGACACATTTTTGAATTGGAGTTTGGCGTTCCCCCCATAAAAGAGAGAACGAAATGTATCGGGTCTAGCGAGATATGCTGTGTAGCAAACAAATCAGATATACAGTATAGGGTTAGTCACCCAACCTGCACCCAACATAGCAAAGGGAGCTAGCTAGCACATTTACTAGCTAACACTAATTGAGTGGCTAACTGTGTTGAAATGCAGCAAAATAACTGCAGCGTAACGTTCACTGTGTAATCGACAGCTAACACAGACACTATAAGAGACTCTATAAATAGGCTGCTGCTGTCAAAAAGTTAACCTTAGTTAACCTAACGGTTGCGGCAACAATTAGCCAGGCAACTTAGCAACCCTGCTAGCTGCCATGTAACTATCTCTAGCCATTGCCTTTCATATTTAGGTACATTAAAACGAACCTCGTTCAAAAATACACTGAAACGGGCGTTTGTTGTTTCTCCGCTGGTCACATAAAAGAAGGATTATAACAGTTTAAAAGAGAGGAAAACAACTGACCTGTTATGGAAGTCAGACGAGATGTGTTCAGGCTAACGTTATATTCCCAATGTCAACGTGCAGGACAGCCTGCCTCTTACCCAGAAGGAGTTGCGCAAGTGGATTACATACCGCGTACGTAATATACGTCATCAAGCTACGTAACCCCCACTGTATACAGGTGGTGGTATCATGCTGAATGGTATATCTATCGAGGACAAGAAATGGAAAGGAAATTGAGCACTGATATTTATAGAGACATTCATTGGCAAAAAGTATGGAAGCAAGCACTTGAAGGCAGCATGTCTATAGATGTGTCTATAGGCTATATACTGAGTTTGTGCATATAACACTGAGGCTGTATCAGTGGTGACTAGCCAGTAGAGGGCGCCAGGACATTTAATTTAGGATCATTTTTGATTCTATTAATTCAACATTTTAGAGCTGTGTGTAAAATGCTCTCTCTCTATTTCTCAATATTGAACTACAATTCCCTTCATACTCATCCACCATGTGATGTTTTGAAAACATACAGTAGGCCAACATGTGTAGGACACATGCCTAACATACCTGAATCAACTGTTAGGCATGCCTACCAGTTGATTCAGGTAGATAATCGAATGTAAAGCCATACATGCTTATGTTATCGTCATAATCAATGTAAAATCTATACTTCAGTGATTCTCAACCTATTTCATATCAAGGACCCTTAATTTAGTCCACATTAGAGTCACAGACCCCTATTTGATGAGATTTTGTCTCTCGGACCCAAATCTGAGAAAATTTATATTGTTAGATATGATTTTGTCCAGAATTCCAAGACTATCTGTATTGTAGGTAGAGAGATAACAGAGAAACTATGATCAAAACAGTCTTCTACATTCTTCTCCATTCTCTAATCGCATTTACATGAAATAACGGTGATGTTTAACAATTCATCAATTTGCTGGGGACCCCCCTGGAACCCCCTCAAGGACCCCTGGTGGTCCCCAGACCCCACATTGAGAAGCACTGCTATACTTAATCAATATAATCAAGGAGAATATATGAACACATTCCTTTGATCAGACAGCACACATACATGTACCATGCACAGTGGGGAGAGAGTAGAGAGAAAGAGGCTTTTGATAATAGCTCATGCCAGTATGCTTCTTAAAAAAAAAAGAAAGATTAATGGGATTGTTATTGCAATGGGATTGTATGCAGAGATCACTCTTACTGGGGACGGACTGGTACAGGAATTAGGGAGGAAGACTCCTACTTTCGGCCTTGAGGTACAAAACAACAGTTGGACCAATAGAGAGCCATAAAGTTTAGGAATAGACTATCCCTATAGGTGGAAGCATGGTGTGAAGGGGGGTTGGGAGGTAGAAAAGAACATGATGATGAGAATTCATGGTCAGAGCCTCCGCATATCAGTTGTATTATGTATTCTGTTATATGAAGAATAAAGCCAAAGAAAAAGAGTCAGAGTTTGTCTCATTCTGTGTTCAGCTCCTCGAACCTGAAGTGGAAGTTGAAGAAAGAAGAAAATCCACTAAGACATTTGGCAAGCCAGCCAACAAGCCAACAAGCGCGCACCTAAATTAACATAAGGTAAGCAGAAGCCCTTTCTAAAAATCTGTAATCTGATTTTATTGTTGTGAGTGCCAAAGGCAAATGGTGGTCACACCAGATACTGACTGGTTTTCCAAAAATACATATCTGTAGCCCTAGTCATATGAGATCCATAGTTCAGTGCCTAATAAATGTCTTTTTTCAAGATAAAACTGCACATTTTAGAGTGGCCTTTTATTGTGACCAGCCCAAGGCACACCTGTGCAATACTCATGCTGTTTAATCAGCATCTTGATATGCCACACCTGTCAGGTGGATGGATTGTCTTGGCAAAGGAGAAGTGCTCACTAACACGGATTTAAACAAATGTGTGAACAAAATTTGAGAGAAATAAGCCTTTTGTGTGCTTAGAAAAAGTCTTAGATCTTTTATTTCAACTCATGGGAAAAATGGGAGCAAAAACAAAAGTGTTGCGTTTATATTTTTGTTCAGTATAGAATCAGTGTTGAAATTGCTAAAGCACTTTACACTGGAAGTATTGTGATGATATAGCTGTGGCATTCAGTGTGTTAATAGTGTGGTGGTTGGTTGTGTGTGCTGAGTTCGCTGGAGGAATGATTTAGATGACGTTGATGTATTACAGAGGGCAAGATCAAAGCTGAAGAAGATTGGATTAGAGATAAGTGTGAGTTAGAGCGGTGGTTCTCAACGTGGGGTCCGGGGACCACCAGGGCTCCTTGAGGGGGTTCCAGGGGGTCCCCAGCAAACTGATGAATTGTTAAACTTCACCATTATTTCATTTACAATTAGTGAACACAATTAGAGAATGTAGAAGAATGACTGTTTTGATCATAGTTTCTCTGTTATCTCTCTACCTACAATACAGATAGTCATGGAATTCTGGACAAAATCATATCTAACAATAAAGATATTCTCAGATTTGGGTCTGAGAGACAAAATCTCATCAAATAGGGGTCCGTGGCCCGATAAGTTATGGGTCCTTGATATGAAAAAAGTTGAGAATCACTGAGTTAGAGAAATAACGAGGACTAAAAGGTTGAGAGGTGATTATCAAAAGAGGGGCAGAGTATGTTGAATTGAACAAAAGAACAAAAAAAACAAAAAAAAAGAGAGAGAGAGAGAGCCAGGAGAGCATATGTCTAAAGGAGAGTGTGTGCATTTTTGGATGAGAAAATAAGTAATTGGCCCAGATGGGAGGGAAAGATATAACTCATTAGAAGACATATATGAAAAATTGTGGAGCAAAACTGTGTTTGTAAATTTACATGAAGCCTTTCCAGATGGATTCCCGAGTCCATTATCGACTGGGGTGATCAGAGCAATCAGGGAAGGCTGGAAATCCATTAGCGGACCCCATGCCATCACCTCAGCTTCTGTGGGGAAGGTGTGCAGCTACACTAGAGACTGAATTCCACACACCAGAGTATATGTCAGTAGCTAAGAAATTATTAGGAGAACACTGTGGGTTAACATTTCACACATTAGGTCGGCTGAAAATGTCCTTGCGTTCAACACATGACTTAACTTCTCTCAATTCCTCGCAGACGTTAACGCATGACTCAGGGCGTGGTCATGGGTAAAAGAATAAAATGAAACAATTAAAAATGTAATGAAGGTAAAAAATGAAATAAAATTAACGGTAACACTTTATAATAACCATCATTAATAAATGGTAAATTGATAGTTAATTAAACTTTAGTTAATAGTTATTTTACTGTTAACAAACAATGAAATGATCATTAATAATGTTTACTAATTATTAGTAATGCTATAATTTATGTTATTTTATCATTAGTTTGTGTAATATAAAATCATTTGTTTCTAAATGATATACTGTATCATAGCTGATAAGAGACGGTAAAAAGGGTAAAAAGCTATGATAAAATATATAATTTATAAACAAATGATAAAATAACATAAATTATAGCATTACTAATAATTAGTAAACATTATTAATGATCATTTCATTGTTTGTTAACAGTAAAATAACTATTAACTAAAGTTTAATTAACTATCAATTTACCATTTATTAATGATGGTTATTATAAAGTGTTACCAAATTAACTTATACTGAATACAATTAAAAGACTGAATCATACTAGTGAGATAAACGACTCAAAAATGAGAAATTGTTGAACCCGATATAGTTTTAGTTTAGTTTAGTTTAGTTTTATTTCTGTGTCATGCCAAACATCTGGCCCATCCCACATGGGATTACAGGACACCACCATTTTACAAAACATACATCTTCTGGTGATACATATAAGAGCAAAAAAAAAAAAAAATTACCACATTATAAAGTACTACTATATTCTTTCAAATAACATATTTGAAATGATAGGTTTCAAATGAACAATACACTGAAAAGAACTGCTACAAGCTTCCAGTTTATCTCGGTAAAGAGTTTTTTTTCTCATCTCCCAGGCTTTCTCCAGGTAACTAGCTCATCTGAATGTTTCATAAGCGAACAGCCAACTCAATCTTTGTGCATCATCCATATTTACAAAAACAATATAATATGTTTTTATCTTACTAAACAAATTATTGTGCAGTTCCCAGTAAAAAAGGGCAATAGAAAACAAAGTGAAACTCATTTTCTATATCAGTCAAACCCATATAAGATATAACGGAAAATAGTGAATAAAACACAGACATAGAGAGATTAAAGCTGTGTTAAGCTGCGTTTGTTCACTCCTTTGCTGGCATTTGGGCACAAAGAGTTTTTCTTCGAGCAGATGACACTCCTGTCAAACATGCCTCTCAGCTTCAAGCGCTTTTGTCTGCAGTTAAACTCCCCATCGGCCCTGCTATAGTTAAATGTGCTGCTCATACACGTGGCGCTGACTTTGCCTCTAGAGGTAACTCTGTGGCTGACATCACAGCCAAACATGTTGCAAATTCGACTCACCCTGTTGTCTCTGTCATGCTTCTGTCTGCTGAGCATGGGCGTAGGAAGCACAGGGGACAGGGGGGACATGTCCCCTCCGATATTAAGACGCTTAAAATGTTCCCCTCATAAAATAAACCACGACATTGTGTTATTTTGCCTCCGGGTTGAAAAATCAACCGTGGGACTTTTATTTTGAAAAGCCTTTGACTTTGCGCAATGTGGAATGAAGTTGAATAAAGTATCTCCATATGAAAAAAAGACTTGACAATAGGGCTTCATATTGAGGAGCAGACAGCAGCCAAGGCAGTGCTCCAAACTACAGCCAAAAACAAAGCTGCATAGATCATGTGAAGAGGTGTCACTCTGGCCCTAAATTAAATATCTTGTAATTACGTGTTCTGTTCAGCAATATTAAAATCGTTCCACTAACATTTTAGCCCGCAAAGGCAGATTGTAAAGAATATAATGGCTTACATTCTGATGCAGGCCTTTGTGGGCAAAACGGACCAGTGCACCGCAAAAAATAAATGACTAGAAACCAGATAATATCAGTGCAGTTAGTTGGAAGGAAAATACAACTACATAAAACACTGTAATTCAAAGACGGAAATTATTATTATTGTTATTCTATTATTATTAATGAGAAACAGGCAAAACTAGATAGATTGGCTGAAAGCCTGCTGTAACCAACACATAAAGTCTGATCTGTCACTCAGCACCTCATTCTTTCTTTATTTTCAGATAGCCTTTTTAAAAGTTACTAGAAATGGATAATGCAGAGCTGTTTTTTGAAAAATTGCCCCCGTACCCCAGTAGTCAAATCTGTCCCCGCCAATGGCCAACTGCTTCCTACGCCCATGCTGCTGAGGCTATTGATGTCACCGATTGCAATCTCGCTGACTTACTAACTATACAGTATGACGCCGCGCTGTCAGGGAAAGACACATGGTTAGCTGCAGGCTGTGTTACCTGCCCAGAAACGGGTTTGTATAGGCAATTGGAAACAGGTAAAGCCCCTGCCTCCTTATTACCTGAATTGTGCAGAGCGGCACATGGCATTTGCCACTCTGCAAGGGGGGAGATGATTAAAGCAACTTCCAAATACTGGTTCACTAACAAAGACCACGCCACTATGAGATGTATTTGGACGGTTTATTGAGGGAAAGAGGGTGTCATGGTTCGGCCATGACCTGCCTGTGTGTTTCCTTCTGTGTTCCCTGCCTCCCTTGTGTCTCCGCCTCCTGGTTTGTCTGTCAGTGTGTAGTGTGGGTGTGGCTCCCTCTCTCCCCCTCCTCCTGCTCCCACACACCTGTACCTCATTTGTAATCACCCCATGTGTATATTAGTCTTGTTTCCCCAGTCAGTCTTTGTCGGTTCATTGTTCTGTATTGTGTTTGTGTCAGTTTGTGAAGAGCTCTTATTTTTGGATTTCCTGTGTCACCTGCTATTTGTTCAATTAAACTCCCAGTCTGGGGATTTTTGATCACCACCTGCATCGCTGTCCTGCGTTTGGGTCCTCACCACACCTACCCGTGACAGAATGAACCGACCAAGACTGGACCCAGCGGACAGCACCCAGCTACCACACAGCCTGCCTTCACCTGGTGAGCCCTGCTTCTCTGTTTGACCTGCGCTCTCAACCCTACCCTCTTGTCCCGGCAGTGGAAGAAAGCTCCGGGGGGTTTCAGCCCCTTTCCCTGCCAGTTTGTCTGGATCCCCAGCACTCTCAAGCCTACCCTCTCGTGTCCCGGCAGTGGAAGAAAGCTCCGGGGGGTTTCAGCCCCTTTCCCTGCCTGCTTCTGTCTTCCCAGCGTTCTCAAACCTACCCCATAACAGTACGAACTAGCCAACATGGACCCAGCAGACAGGTCTCCTCCCTCTGCAACGGGCGTTGAGATGATTACCCTGTTTGCCTACTTTGCCCGGCAAGCAGCCTTGTCTGCTAGCAACCAGCCAGCTAGCCACCAGCCTAGGCCGCAGCAGCAGCCAAGCTACCAGCCCAAGCCACAGCAGCAGCCGTGCTACCAGCCCAAGCCACAGCAGCAGCCGAGCTACCAGCCCAAGCCCCAGCAGCAGCTGAGCTACCAGCCCAAGTCCCAGTCTGCTAGCTTTGGGCCTGCTAGCCACCAGCCAGCACTCCAGTCGGTTAGGCTCGGGTTTTTGAGCCTGAAACCTTCCTGTCCTGACCCGGCTTTCCTGGAACCCCTGGTTCCTACCATGGATCATCTGGGGAGCCGCCCTGATGCCCAGCGGTCATCCTTTGAGGGGACTCGTCTTGCCTTTTTCACGGGGACCCGTGGAGGCACCAAGAGGCGGCGAGGTCCCCGTGGCTCCCGACGCCACTGGCTCACTCAGCAGTCCTGCGCTACAGAGTCTCCGCTACCCAGCGCCACTACTGGGGTCCAGTCAGTGCCTGTTCCCGAGCCGCGGCAATCCCCTGTTCCTGTCGGGCCACGGCAATCCCCAGTTCCTGTTCCTGTCGGGCCGCGGCAATCCCCTGTTCCTGTCGGGCCACGGCAATCCCCAGTTCCTGTTCCTGTCGGGCCGCGGCAATCCCCTGTTCCTGTCGGGCCGTGGCAATCCCCTGTTCCTGTCGGGCCGCGGCAATCCCCAGTTCCTGTTGGGCCGCGGCGGTCTCCTGTTCCTGCGCCACGGCAATCTCCTGTTCGTGCTGGGCCGCAGCAATCTCAGCTTCCTGCGCCGCGGAAGCTCCCTGTCGCCGAGCTGCGGCAGTCACCTGTTCCTGCGCCGCGGAAGCTCCCCGTAGCCGAGCCGCGGTGGTCTCCTGTTCCTGCACCATGGCAATCTCCTGTTCGTGCTGGGTCACAGCACTCTCAGCTTCCTGCGCCACGGAAGCTCCCTGTCGCCGAGCTGCGGCAGTCACCTGTTCCTGCGCCGCGGAAGCTCCCTGCCGTCGAGCTGCGGCAGTCACCCGTTCCTGCGCGGCGGAAGCTCCCCGTAGCCGAGCCGCGGTGGTCTCCTGTTCCTGCACTGCGGCAATCTCCCGTTCCTGTCGGGCCGCGGCAATCCCCGCTTCCTGCGCCACGGAAGCTTCCTGTCGCCGAGCTGCGACAGTCACCTGTTCCTGCACCTCGGCTGGTCCCTGTTCCTGCGCCACAAAAGCGCCCTGTCGCCGAGCTGCGGCAGTTACCTGTTCCTGCGCCACGGAAGCTCCCTGTTCCCGCTGAGCCGTGGCAATCTCTTGTTCCTGTTGGGCCGCAGCAATCTCTTGTTCCTGTTGGGCTGCAAAAGCCTTCTGTTCCCGTTGGGCTGCAAGAGCCTTCTGTTCCCGTTGGGCTGCAAGAGCCTTCTGTTCCCGTTGGGCTGCAAGAGCCTTCTGTTCCCGTTGGGCTGCAAAAGCCTTCTGTTCCTGTTGGGCTGCAAAAGCCTTCTGTTCCTGTTGGGCTGCAAAAGCCTTCTGTTCCCGTTGGGCTGCAAGAGCCTTCTGTTCCTGTTGGGCTGCAAAAGCCTTCTGTTCCCGTTGGGCTGCAAAAGCCTTCTGTTCCTGCTGGGCTGCAAGAGCCTTCTGTTCCTGTGCGGCTGCAAGAGCCTTCTGTTCCTGTGCTGCAAGAGCCTTCTGTTCCTGGGCTGCAGCTGTCTTCTGTTCCCGTCTCGCAGCAATCCGCTGAGCCAGAGGTGCAGCAAGTTTTTGGTTCTGTTCTGCTGCAGTCAGCTCTGGCTGTGTGTCAGCAAACCCCTGTTTCCCTACCTTCACCGGCTCGCCTGCCGGGCTCCCAGCTGACACAGCCTGCACTGCAGCCAGATTCCCAGTCGTCGGCCGCATCTGTCGACGCCCTGCCAATCCCCGTCGGCCATCTCAGACAGCCGTTGCCGGCCTCCGGTCCTGCACTCCAGCCGTTTCCGGCCTCCGGTCCTGCACTCCAGCCGTTTCCGGCCTCCGGTCCTGCACTCCAGCCGTTTCCGGCCTCCGGTCCTGCACTCCAGCCGTTTCTGGTCTCCGGTCCTGTTTTCCTCGCAGCCTGCCCCGAGCTGAATCTTCTGGTGTCGGCTGCATTCCCTGACCTCCAGCTGCGTCGTCGACCTGAGCGGTTCCGCCTTCGTCGTCGACCTCCTGAGCGGTCCCGCCTACATTACCGGCCTCCAGAGCTGTTCCGCCGCTCTGGTCGTCCTCCTGCCCGTCCTCCAGAGCTGTTCCGCCACTCTGGTCGTCCTCCAGAGCTGCTGCGCCTATGTGTCCAGCCTCCAGGCCGTCCGCCTGAGGTTTCCTGCTCGGCCTCCGTCCAGCCTCCAGGCCGTCCGCCTGAGGTTTCCTGCTCGGCCTCCGTCCAGCCTCCAGGCCGTCCGCCTGATGTTTCCTGCTCCATCCTTCTGTTCCCAGGCCACTTGTCCCTGAATCCCTCCTCCGGACCCCCTCCACCCACCCTGCTCGGTCCTGGCCAGCCTGGTGGGACGTCTGGTAGCCGTCCCTTAAGGGGGGGGTACTGTCATGGTTCGGCCATGACCTGCCTGTGTGTTTCCTTCTGTGTTCCCTGCCTCCCTTGTGTCTCCGCCTCCTGGTTTGTCTGTCAGTGTGTAGTGTGGGTGTGGCTCCCTCTCTCCCCCTCCTCCTGCTCCCACACACCTGTACCTCATTTGTAATCACCCCATGTGTATATTAGTCTTGTTTCCCCAGTCAGTCTTTGTCGGTTCATTGTTCTGTATTGTGTTTGTGTCAGTTTGTGAAGAGCTCTTATTTTTGGATTTCCTGTGTCACCTGCTATTTGTTCAATTAAACTCCCAGTCTGGGGATTTTTGATCACCACCTGCATCGCTGTCCTGCGTTTGGGTCCTCACCACACCTACCCGTGACAGAGGGATCGAGATTGGAGGGATGAAACGAGGGTGGAGGGTGGAGGGATGAATCGAGGGGTCAGATGAGTTGGGGTCGATGGTTGGCTGGAGGAACCAGGGAATTGAGACTCAGGGTGGGGGCACTGTCTCACTGATGGGGAGTCTAGCCCCATCATTTCCCCCTGTGGTTCCTGTACTGAGAGAGAAGAGCATGAGAAGACATAAAAAAAGGGGTTGTGGGGGGAGGGATGAGAGAACTGAGACATACGAGAGAGAGAAAAGGTCATGGTTAGGCGCATTTAAATAGGGTGGAGCAGGAAATTGAATGTGTGCTTGAGGCGTGGTCTTGTTCTTGAACTCATGTACAATTTGCAAGACACAAAACCCAGAAAAGGATCTAGGTCAAGGCCCATTTCACCACCTAGTCATGGATTTGATTGATATGACTGAGAGAAGGGAAAAGAAGCGTTACTGCCTTGTAGTGATATGTAGGTATTCTAGGTGGCTAGAAGCGTTTCCATGCGCTCATGCCGATGCCAAAGTGTCTAGCAAGAGAAATCTTCCCTAGATTTGGAGTATGCGAAACCCTGCAATCAGATAATGGCATTTTAAGGCCGAAATTACCAAAGAAACATGTGGCATACGCCAGAAATTTTCATACATCTACCACCCCCAATCGGCTGGAATAGTAGAAAGAGCAAATGGCATACTCAAAACTAAATTGGCCAAAGCATGCAGGGAAACAGGTGGCACGTGGGTGGAGTGCCTACCATTGGCCCTAATGGCCATGCGTAACTCTGTAAATAGAACTACGCACTTAACGCCCCATGAGATGATCACAGGGCGACCAATGGCAATGCCTGTCAAAAGACCAGAAAGGCCAGTGCCAAATCTGGAAGTACTAGACTTGAGCAAATATCTCAAGGGATTAACAGCGGCTATAAGATCTGTGTACTTCCAGGTACACCCCCAAGGAACGGAGGACTTGACCAAAGACCCGTCGACCCAGGCAGAACGACTAAGGGAACCAGGTGACCGGGTCTATGTCAAGGCCCAAAGGTGTAAGTGGAGGGAGCCCGGACGAAAAGGACCAGTTCCAAGTCATCTCGAGCACACCCCACGGCAGTGAAAGTCAGCGGAGTGACAGGATGGGTACACCTAAATCACTGCACCAGAGCATTGGACCCAGCGGATGAGGAGGTCTGATCGCCCTACTCATCACACTGGTAGGATGGACTGGCATTGCCCGTGCTACACAGAGTGCAAAGCTAGCAATGCCCACACATCACACTACCCTTGCACCTACATACATTACTGAAGTACCAAGACAAATACGCACCATACCCATACGTCATTACAACAGGTACAGGAATGTTTCACCACCCTGTTTGCTGAAGGAATAATATTAGCACCAGACACTAGAGCCTTGCTGCACAGAGAAGTAAGGTTCGATAGAGCACTATTCCATAGGGGCAAAATACATGGAAAGGTTAGACTCAGACTAAGTGTAGATCTTAAGGAAGGATACATAGATTCTAATGTACTCAACCCCTATAATCGACTAGTCCTGTCTAGAGGAAGGCCCTTCCCAAAGGAATGTAGGGTGGTAAATAAAGCCAAAATTTCAGAAGGGACCATTAAGTGTGATAAATTGTCTAAATGCATATCGACCGTAGGAAATAACACGTATGCCAGTCCACTGTACACACTGATCAGTGACAGCCACCTAAATGGGAAATTGACCTGCATGACCCGGAGACAGATTCGCTTTTGTGACATAAAAAATAATCTCTTCCCTGAAAGCTCCCTTAGTGTTAACTGGAATAGTGGGCGGTACGAAATTAATGACAGGAAAAGACAGAGGCGACAAACAGAGAATGAGTTCGCGGATTGGGAAAAGAAGTGGAAGGCCTTGGGATTTGATAGTTCTGCATTAGGCAAAAAAGATGAGCAGGCAAAAGATGACCTGTCTAGTATAATTGCGTCATTGGAAGTCATCAGAGATGCATTTGGGCGTTCAAAGAGTACTGGTAATTCCTTTTCACACACACTACATAATTGGTTTGGCCCATGGGGTGCGATGGTAGTACAGCTGTTACTCCCATTGGTTATACTGTAACTGGCCTACTGCTGCTGTGCGGATGCACCCTTATCCTTACCTGTGCAAAGGCAATGATATTGAGGTATGTAGGACACTTGGTCCCTGGGACAGGCATGATGGTGGCCAGTCAAGTTGAAATGCAGCCACCTACTGAGGAGCCAATTGAACCTGAATTTCCTGATTTATATCCAACCCCTGACTGGATTAGTGATGATTTCAGATGAGTTGATACTAATAGGGTAATGCTTGACGAATTGGTAGTGAATGTGCCCAGAAACACTAAAAATTTAATATGAACTATGAGTGGAAAGACATCTATGGAGCTTGGGATCCCAATAGCTTTTTAACCCCTCTGACCGAAAAACAGATATTTGACCAGGCCTGTGACATAAGGCGTACTGTCTACCATGTTATGGAGGAGCAACATGAGACATACCAACTGAGCCCACAACTAATGATTAAACATAGTCTGTAACCTAAGAAAGAATGTTGATTTTAGTTACGTCCTTAATGGAACGCGATATTGTCATAGGAATGGTCTCTTCTGGAAGAAGTTAGAAGTAATATCTGTTACGTTATACAATGACCTAAGAAAGAATGTTGATTTTAGTTACGTCCTTAATGGAACGCCATATTGTCATAGGAATGGTCTCTTCTGGAAGAAGTTAGAAGTAATATCTGTTACATTATACAATGACGTATTGTGGCAAAATCACCACCCTATTCAGTTGCAGTATTTACATAATATGCCTAGATGGGAAGGTATACACAAAACACACACATCACAAACATATTGAACATCTGGACATATCGAAGAGGATATGCCACAACTTGCGAAGAGGATGTGCCACTACAGTATGGGACTCACCTTATTAGCCTGGCACTGATTGAGTGTTCTGAGGGCTACTGGCCAGGCGGGGAAACCTCACCTGAGCTGAAGTAACACCAAGGTCCGATCTGGTTATCAGAGCCATGCGGTGCGCCTCTTCAATAGGGCAGAATTTTGTTATATCGCTATACCATTTGCTGTCATATCTTTTATGTTGTTGTGTTACTATATTGAAATTATGTGATGAAGGGTGAATCTTTTTGTGATGAGGGGTGAATCTTTTATCTCTCCCCGGGTCAGTAAAACAATTAAGCCTGGGAGAGTTTTTGGTTCATTTCTCATTAGGAGCCCAAGCACAACTACGGCTCTGAGCGTCTTGCTCCTAGTGTAGGTGATCAGCGTCTTGCTGGTAAGATCATGTGCTCGGGATGAGTTATGATACTTATTCCCACCTGTATTGAAGACAAGAGATTAGTTACCCCGAGGGTGTGGAAGCCAGAAGTTCCGGGGCACAACAAGCTGCCCTGTACAATAGGAGGGAGATGGAAACCTTATCCGTGTGCTTGTATTCATCTTAACTGATTATATGTATTCTCATTTAACTTGTTATGGAGTGTGATACTTAGGATACTTAGAATTAGGAAGGAAGACTGACCACATCCCAACAGTTAGACCAATTAGAGAGCCATAATAGGTAACGTTTAGGAATAGACTATCCCTATAGGTGGAAGCATGGTGTGAAGGGGGGTTAGAAGGTAGAAAAGAACATGAAGATGAGAATTCTTGGTCAGAGCCTCCACATATCAGTTGTATTATGTATTCTGTTATATGAAGAATAAAGCCAAAGAAAAAGAATCAGAGTTTGTCTCATTCGTTCTGTGTTCAGCTCCTCGAACCTGAAGTGGAAGTTGAAGACAGAAGAAAATCCACTACAACAATGCATTGGTAGTTTTCTTTATTTTCCACTAGAGGGCACTAGGGGTCAACATATACCATTTGATTTCTTTGTGCTGAACTCCAATGTGTCAATATTAACAATACAAGACATTTGAAAGCAGGCTGTAATCAAGCTTGTTTTTTTCTCCTAGGCTCTTAGGTGTGTGTGTGTGTGTGTGTGTAGGAATTTTCCCAAGGTGACCAAAGCAGTGCACTGCTCCAAATGGTTGCAGTCTGTAATTGCGTAATTGTGTAATTGCATCACTGTCATTGTACTCATAAGTGCCTTTTTGTAAACACCCACATGCGGTATCAGAGCAATTGACTTAACATCATGCCATTACTTGGTTGCCTTTTATATTGCTTTGGGTTTGGCTCTATCGATTGCCTCTTTGTGTAATTACTTTGAGTTCTTGCTGTGCCTGGAATGAGAACACAAAACTCCAATCACAGTAACGATCGCTCTCGAGCGCGGTGGTAGAAACCGTCAAAGTTGTTTGCTGTGTCCCAGAGGCAATTAACTCAGTAGATGCCAGGTGAGTTATTCATCTCAGTTCCAATGAAGGATGATAGCGCTTTGTGTGCTGGCATCACAGAGCTCAGACCAACAAACATCGGAAGGTGAAATGTGTCTGTCGTATATTTTCTCAGATCGGAGGTTTAGTTTTGCAAACAGGCAGGCACAGCTGCTCTGGAAGTAGAAATAATCTCATTGGTTGAGTGATGCTGCATTCCATTGTACTGAGATGAAAAACGGAACAGAACTGTCGAACTGTAGTCGGAATTCCCAGTCGGAAATTCAGGCAAGATTCATTCCGCCCGAGTTCTCTGACATAAACACACCTGACATCACAGCATCAATTTGTCCTTAATAAAACGTGTTGTAACAACTTTGTAGTGTCCATTTGTAACATAATTCAGTTGATCGCAATGACAGATAGCTAACGTTAACGTTAATGGGCAAAGGCTGTTAAGTCCAAGTTTTCCCGAGAAGACTCACTGGAACACATTTAGATCGGAAGTCTGTAATTCCAACTCGGAACTATCGTCGTCCTACTTCCAATTGGAATGCAGCATTAGACATCAATGGGCAGAGCCAAAGGACCTCAGTTTTTCTGTAATACTAACTAGACAAATTTGTTGTTAGATTTTCACACCCTCCTGGCTGCTTTCTCAAAAGCAGCTAGCAACAACACTAGCTACTTTTTCAATGTTTTTCCATTGGGAACAGTGTTAATGTGTTGACACCCGAACTGATCTCACTTACTTGTTAACAGCAAAGCATGTGTTAGTGCCATGTTAAGTGCAAAAATTTTGCGTTCCCAGCACGAAACGGTTAGGTTACGTGAAGGAGGCATAACCATAAACAGGAACTAGTTTCACATTGAAGTAGCGCAGTGGAAAGTAAGGGTGTTGTGGTCGGGGTGGTGGATGGGTGGAGGTGTTTTCCTTCAATGCTGGCGACCAGGGTTCAATTCCCAGCTTGTTCAAAGTACATTTCTACCATGAGTCACGTTTTGATTTTTAGCTAAAGCTTTTCATATTTAACCATGAACAAAGCCTTTCCCTAACCTTAACCAAGTTGTTTTAGTTGCCTAAACTTAACCGTTAGCCACAGCACGTATTTTGTCTGAAATGAGTTCGTGCTCATTTCACGATTTTTTGAGATCATGTTGATCCATAACATTAGCTAATGTTAGTGTTATCAGTCAGCTAATATCCAGTCTTAACCCCAAAGGGATGCTAGATGGCATTGATTTTTATGTGCCATTACAAGCGTCCCAAAGACTTCTATACAAAACGACCAAGCACTTCTTTTTTGTGTGCGGTTTCCAAACGACTGCGCCGTGGCTCAAACCTTCACCCTTCCTCCTAGGTCTTAGTATCATGTAGATGGTACCATCAAAGTTCCAATAAAGCCCTTCGTTTTCCCACAACAAAGCTTTCAGGAGCTGGGAGCTATAGCTAACGCTAGCTTGCTCATGATGTCGACTCTACTCTGCCACACGCAGAGTTTGCGCAGACCGTCAGAATAAAAGTCCCTTGGCAATATAGCAATATAGCAAAACCTGTGAGAGAGAAGGAGTGCGCACGATACTTTGCAGGGTAAGAAAAGAGTCTGAATAACAGTAAAGTTCATATTTTACTCGTTTCTTAACCCGCAAAGTATCTTGCGCACTCCTCTCACACAGGTTTTGCTATATTGCCAAGGGACTTTTATTCTGAAGGGCTGCGTATTTCCACGAGTATGTACAGTATGTTATCCATTTACTTCATGACCTGTACCCCAACCCCCCCATCCTCCTTAATAAATGGGCTTCTTCCAGAGCGGTAAAGGTTCAGGGGCATAGCATTACATAACTCCAGCGGGGGCCAGTCCTCCCCTGAAGGACTGAGTGAAAGTGTAATCACACCGACTAAAACCCTCAAACCCTTCAAACTGCAACTCATTAAAAATGTGTGAAACGTAACACTGGTCTTTACTGATTAAAACCTTGCTTTTCCCACAGGTTCCTTCATTCTTATTGAACATATTGAGGTGCAAGTGTTTCCTAATGTGTTCCAGAACTCTGACATCCACAACACACACACACACACACACACACACACACACACACAGCAAGTCAGGCCATAGCCAAGAATGAGACGATTATCTAATGTTGTCCTTTTCCCTTGGAGACCCCTCTGAGATCTGAAGGCACTTTGCTCAATGTGTGTGTATGTGTGTGATGTGCGTGTGCGTGTGTGTAAGCCATTATGTGTATTTGTGAATGTGTATTCATGTGGTTCCATGGGTGCTTGTGATTTCCCCACACATGTGAAGTTACTACAACGCTATCGTAGTAATTCTTTTATAATTACCCCCCCCCACACACACACACACACACACACACACACATCTGTACTCTTACACACAACCACCATCTGCTTTTTGTTGTGTTGCTCCAGTTGCTTTCATTCAAAGTGTTTTGAAGCATTCCGTGAGGCGCACACACAACCAGCCTTTTAGGGAAGTGGAATCCAACGGACCATAATGCACCTGCCACAAGAGAAAAACAGCAAAACCAACTGTAGCCACTAAGCAGTCTCTGGACAGGAGGACACAGGAGATACGCTGCTGCTTCTGTCCAGGTTCATTTCTTTCAGCACCTAAAACACAACACTAAATGCAACAGAACTGAAACGTCCAGCTCTGAACCAGGCTTCACTTTGATTCATACCAGAGGTGTGGACTCGAGTCACATGACTTGGACTCGAGTCAGACTCGAGTCACAATTTTAACTGCTTGAGACTTGACTTGATGCATGAAGAGAAGACTTGAGACTTGACTTGGGTTCTGGTGACTCTGACTTGTACTCTGATGACTTGAAAAGGTTTCTAAAGTCTTGACTTGAGATCTTGTGTTTGTGTAAATGACTTAGATTGAAAGTGATGAGATTTGTTCCAGCAGACGACTGAGTTTAAATTCTGTTTTCTGAATTTGTATGGAATGATTGAATTTATTGATGATAGAAATCAAACTCACTTACCAAGTTTTTATCCTATTAAAAAATATTGCATTGAAAAGTCCTAAATATTTTGTTTTCTTTCTTGACTACATTTAGACTTGGGACTTGACTTGAATGACTTGGACTTGACATGGTGTTCTACATTTAGACTTGAGACTTTACTTGAGACTTGTTATTAATGGCATGGACTTGATTTGGACTTGACTTGGTAATCTACATTTAGACTTGGGACTTGACTTGAGACTTGACTTCGCAATCTACATTTAGACTTGAGACTTGACTTGAGACTTGACTTCATAATCTACATTTAGACTTGAGAATTGACTTCATAATCTACATTTAGACTTGGGAGTTGACTTGAGAATTGACTTCATAATCTACATTTAGACTTGGGACTTGACTTGAGACTTGACTTCATAATCTACATTTAGACTTGAGAATTGACTTCATAATCTACATTTAGACTTGGGAGTTGACTTGAGAATTGACTTCATAATCTACATTTAGACTTGGGACTTGACTTGAGACTTGACTTCATAATCTACATTTAGACTTGACATGTGCCTCAAGACTTGAGACTGACTTGGGACTCGAGCAAAGTTGACTTGGTTGCACCTCTAATTCATACATATTTATTACACATTCCAGACCAATTATTAGTGAGTTTCTGAATATGTTTTTTTTTTTTATTTGGACACATTCCTACTGTCGAAGCTACTTACTGCATCATGCGGTTGATGATAGCTTTGACTTGCTGAGTGTCCGATGACACACCTGCTCTCACCCATCCCTCCTTTCCTCTAATGTTGAAGCTAGGTTGCTAGAGAGGTGAACAAAGGATAGTTCCATCAGATCCAGCGTATTGGTAAATGACAGGCTGTTTGAGAACAGCCCATAAACAATGTGGGAGTAAGTTTAACAAGCTTTCCTCGGCCTGAGTCAGAGACCTTGTTTCTGCTTCACTTTGTACTCATGATTGATTCCAGTGCGTCTGCAGCTGGAACTGAAATCGTAATGAATGTTATTTTCAGCTCGCTGTTTTTGAGATGTTTCTTTCACTCCTTTCCGTCGTTCTATCTGTTTTCTGTTTCCCTCCCTCTGGCTTTCATCAAACACACGAGGGGACGAGCATGTCTCGTCTGCCCCATTTGTCCTGGAGAAACACAGCTGGAGGTTGTAGTGACATGGACTGGCCTATAGGCGGGGGTGATGTGCTTGGAGCTCAAGGAGTATTGCCCTGCCTCATATGAGGACCCTGTACTGAGAGTAAAGGTCACTGAGTTACTTTGTAGAAAACAAGACCGTTGTTAGCTGTGATCTTTCCCATGTGATTCTAAAAGCACGAGATGACAGAGTTCAAACTTGATTCTTTTAAAGGAATAGTTCACCCAAAAATGAAAATCCTGTCATCATCTCCTCACCCTCATGCCAGTTGAAACACAGGTGAAGTTTGTCCATATAACACACAGGGAGGTTGCCAGCACAACTCCATAGCAGCCTTCTCCAAAACAACTGAAGTCAGTAGGGACCAGTTCTTCAGAGTTCCAAAAAGACCTACAGTATATTTACACCATCATTTAGTGCAAATCTTAACTACAGCTGATTGATTTGCAACAAATAATGGTGTATAGGTCTTTCTATTCACAGTGTGATTGTTTGGCTGTTTTTGTTTTGGAACTCTAAAGAACAGGTCCCCATTGACTTCAGTTGTTTTGGAGAAGGCTGCTACCAAGTTGTGCTGGCAACCTCCCTGTGTGTTATATGGACTAATAAATTTCACCTGTTTCATTTGGCATCAGGGTGAGTAGATGATGACAGAATTTTCATTTTTGAGTGAACTATTCCTTTAACTGGACAGTTTGGAAATTACTCAATAAAGTGCACAAACAAAGTAAAGCCTGGTTACTCTTCTCTTCTTTGCTGTGAATGGCTCCACAGTTTGCCAGTTTACAATGTTTAAAATGTGGGTAAGTACAACACTTAAGTAAAAAAAAATACTGAAGTAAAAGTAAAATTACTGGCTTTAAAAAATAACCCAAAAAAGTACACAAAAAAGCTACTCAATTACAGTAATGTGAATAAATGTAATTAATTGGAAATGATTAATGATTAATTGTTCATTTGCTGCAACTGAAAATATACTCATCTTAAGTTGACAGCCTGCACTTTAACCTCATAGGCATTGTGCCATTGTGTTGCTGCCCAAATGCAAATGGAACTCACTAGTGTTTATTTCACTAGAAAATAACAGGTTCTAGGTTTCTACATTTTCTTAGTGTCTCCCTGCTCTTCCCAACACTGCATACCTCTCGCCGACTTCTGCTACATACAAACAAACAAGAGAAAAATGCAGAGTAAAGAAAACAATCTTCACTCTAAAATTGAATATTTGGGTTATTTCTGGGTTGAAGCGGTCTGGCCACGGTCTCGCGCCACAAAATGAGCCTCGGTTCAAAATGTGATTTTTGCTGCGGCTTGGAACATCCCAGTTTTAGACTTAAATTACTGCTCATGTGCTGTCGGTGGAGGGCAGCCCCGAGGGCGAGGGTTTGGCTGAGAGGCAATGGTGGGGCATTGAATATAAGTTGGGTTTTTTTAGGGCAGTATGGACAGGGCGGTCCACCATCCCCATTGTCTTTTAAATACAATTAAAGGAAAATGAAAGAAAATAGGGGATTCTCAGACATCTAGTGAAAGATTACCAATGTTAGGATTCAGACATGGCTGCCCACAATCATACCAGGTCAGATGAACTAATTTGTTCAAGGGAGACATTTTAGGATACAGCTCCCAGGCCGAAATGAGAATATGCTTCCATCTACTCCACGTTAAAGCAAATCACTTCAGAAAAATAAATGCTACTTCAAATGAATGACATAAATGACAAACTCAATTGTACATGTCTATTTCACAAGCCACAGTCCACACGGTGGGGGTTTACTGTAGGTTAGAATGTTTTCCACCAAGACATTTAGCCAGCTGTATCCGCCCTATTTATACAGCACTGGGTTAAATATAGCCACACACAGAGCCGAGAACTGGCAATTGTGGCTGTAAAAGTGTCTTTTTATAGATGTTTTTTAAACAGAGGTTGGAGACGCTGTGGTGAGATGTATTATTTGGTAAGCTGAATAGATGTAACAGACGAGGCTTAGCGAGAGCTGCTGATGTCACTTGTTATGCTAAGGCTTGAAACAATTCTGTGGGGGGCAGAAACCAACGCACCAGCCTGCTGCACCAGCTAACCTTCAGTTCAATCTTAGGTTAGTTTGAACCTAAACTCGTACTAAGTCAGAGTTTACACATTAATAAAATTGTAACGGTAACTGAAATAGTTGTAACTGATGAAGACCTAGCTACAATTTTAGCTAGCTAGCAATCAAATAAATAAGTTTTTCGCACCGATAAGGGGAATTGCATTGGGCCTAAGTACATATTACCCTGTTGAAATTAACAGTTGGGCTACACTACTTGATGTCACTAATGTTTTCTATATTAGTTATATCTAGATGTATATGTAGATTTATGTGGTTGTATGGTCGGCTATGGGACACAAACTAAAAATGTACCCTTGTACAAGATAACTGATGATGTTTAGTGATGTTAAATTAGATATATTTATCCTACATGGCTTTGTTGAACACTCAATTCTGATTGACCAATGAACACATTTAGAGGTGTATTATTTTTGAATAACAGACCCTATTTCGCATCAAATCATATCACGCTGCAATCAAGAAGTCCAGTGTTTATTGTGGATTTCTAATCAAATTAACTAGCAACACCTTGTGGCAAAAAGATATTAGGCTACTACTTGGTTCCTGAACATTCGGCTAACCAAGGTTAGAAGCGATGTTAGCTAGGTTCAACCTCTTTTTCTCTCGCTACCGTGTAAGTTTGCTTATATTAACTTAGGCTGCTGTTCATTTTGATTCACACATTAGAAACAGAAGGTGAAAATGTTAACTGTGATAATGTTTTGCTTAGGTTTCCCTTTACGCTCTTCAAGATGTACCGTAAGTCATGGTACAACCAAACAAAGGCAGACATCTTCCCTCTCTCTCTATAGACTATCCAAAAGATGTTTTAAACCAACGCAAGTCAGCTCGCCAGTTTTTGCAGATCTACAGGCGCTACTGCTGTCTCACCTTACAGGCCTTCTGCATGGAAAGGCTTCAACTGACCATTTAGCCTACTGGTCAAAGCCTATGATTGCTTAAAAAAATGATTTCACGGACTGGTAGATTGTTTAGTACTTCAACTTATTCATCCATCATCATAAGTCACTTATTAAAAGTCCTGTACACAAATCAGCAGTACAAATCTTTGACGAAGGATCAGGGATGATAATACTTGGCACACTGTGGTCTTAATTGTTTCCATCTTGCTGATGGAATGAGGGAAAACTGAGTTGTACTAAGGCTTACTAGATTGTCCACAGCATGTCAGCGTGATTTGCTGCCCAGGGTTTGATCCAGAGTGTGTCCCTGGCAAAGCCGAAATGAAGCGTACGCCCTTGCAAATGCTTATCACAAGCCAGATAAGAAGAAAAAACACAATTACCCAACAGTCTCAACAGGCCAAAGGAAATGCCTTCAGTAAGTGATTTCAGTGACAGCTTGTGCTGCTTGAGAACTTACAGGGATGTTCAGAACCTATGACAAGACACTATAATAGGATTTAACTGATATGGGATGTTAGATGGCCGATATTGATACTGATATTTTTGGATTGGAGTTGCCAAAAGCTGATATTTTGTACCAATATCGTCAAATTTGAGAATTGTCAGTGTGGAAAAGCCTCTGAAAAAACATTTTGACCATGGGACACTCTCCATTGAATCCCAGGATAATGGTACTACTACTACTACTACTACTACTACTACTACTACTACTAATGATACTACTACCACCACTACTACTACTACTACCACTACTACTAATGATACTACTACCACTACTACTACTACTACTACTACTACTACTGATACTACTACCACCACCACTACTACTAATTTTACTACTACCACTACTACTACTACTACTAATGATACTACTAATGATACTACTACCACCACTACTACTACTACTACGACTACAACTACCACTACCACTACTACTAATGATACTACCACCACCACTACTACTACTACTACTACTGCTACTACTACCACTACTAATAATAATAATATTAACAGTTATAAAACATATTTCACCCTTCATTTATCTCTCTATCTTTGTCCTCTATTCTATCTCTCTCTCTCTCTCAGTGGTATACAGTGTTGCGCCCCAGTCCCTTGTATTCATTACTGTCTAATGGATAAAGGTTGAGCTTCATGCCCAGTTTGCTCTCTCTAAATAGAAAAGCGCAGCGGGCAGCCTCTGATCCCAGCGGTCGCCTCCAGTATGAATGAAGGCCATGTGTATATTGATATGTGCCGATATGCTGTTTTGGAGTGCTGCTGCACGCACAAGCAAGGAGGTTTTTTTTATCTTAAACATGCATAACACACACACACACACACACACACACGCCAGATTTAGCTGATGTGGGCCCCAGTCCATTCATCAAATCCTTCTACAACAGTATTGATGTTTACTACGCTAAGACGTTTCCTTCCTACCAGTGAAGCTGAGAGGGGTTTGATGCCATGGACCCACTGATTACAGTGAACCACAAGGAATGATGGCAGTTTCAATGTGACCTGCAGCCTGTTACACCAGCTGAACATAATTTAGAGTGTAAAGTCTACACCCAAAGAGAGATCCAAATGGAATATTTATTGACTGATGATTGATTGATTGATTGATTTTATTTTTTTTATTCTATTTTTAAGTGTCCTTCATCTATAAGACACTATTTTACAATGAATTAATGGAAACAAAAGCACACACTCACAGTGACTCACTTGTGAAAGACAGAAAAACAAAACACATACACAAATGCTGACTTCAATATGCCTGTAGCATGAACCTATCTAAAGCAGTGATTCTCAACCTTTTTCATATCAAGGACCCCTAATTGACTTCACATCAGAGCAACGGACCCCCATTTGATGAGATTTTGTCTCTCAGACCCAAATCTGACAATATTTTTATTGTTAGATATGATTTTGTCCAGAATTCCATGTCTATCTGTATTGTAGGTAGAGAGATAACAGAGAAACTATGATCAAAGCAGTCATTCTTCTACATTCTTTAACTGTGTTAAGTTCTTGTAAATTAAATAGTGCTGAAGTTTAACAATTCATCAATTGGGACCCCCCGGAACCCCCTAAAGGACCCCTGGTGGTCCCCGGACCCCATGTTGTGAAACACTGATCTAAAGCACAGTAATTCTATTACACATCCCAACATAACAGTGTACATTGTATCAGTTATCATGTGTATTTGTATAAGACATTTAGCCTTCTCTGCCATACTTTTTCTATAAACTTAAGCTATTAATTTAGCTTGAACATAGGTTTTCTCAATTCACAGTATGCAGTGCAATGAAATACAAAATGAAATTAATTTTCAATATCTCCTGATTCACAAAGTGTACATAAACATTGCTCTGTAGGGAGGCTACTAGAGGAGTAATGCAATGCACTGAAATGCATTACCAACATTTTCCTGTAATACTAATTCTGTCCGGATAGGGCTTACCTATTGGTAATTTATTAATCACATCAGCTAGCTAGCAAGGTTGTCTGTGGGTGTGGACCTTATATTCATGAATATACAATCAATAGAAAACGTGCAGGTGCAAACCAAAAATTGAGGGGCAAAGTCAGCCAGTAATAAATCAAGACATTTTTTTAATGCAGAGTGATCAGACCCTACTGCTACACAAGCCTAATCCCTATTTAATCACAGAGGGGAGTTAAAAGGAATCTGCCCTTAACCTGTCTCCCTTAACCTGTTTAGCTAATCCAGAAGCCTTCTAATGGAAGTCACTGAAGCTCTTTTTGTTAAAATTAACACTGCAGATACACATTCTTTACTTTTCGGGGCCACTTTGCCGTGTCCAGTGATGTAGTGGTAAATAAAAAGAAGGGTAATCTATAACTTCTAGTCAGTGATCATCATCATAGAAACAGAAATCAATTGTATTTTAAGAAAAGAGTGTTAATTGATACATTTTTCCCTTTAAAAACCCTATCCTTCTATAATTTCCTTTACAAAAAAGTTACATGTGAAAACCCACGTGAAGTCAAAGCACATGTGCCTTTTGCACACATGTTGGTTTTCATATGTGAACCATTTTTTTTCACATTGTATTGTGATGTCCCGTTTTTATTTCAGAACTGAATTTTTTCAATTTCTAGTCGAAAAGTGTTTTTTTTTTTCCTACATGTGAATATTTTTCTTCACATTTTCACCTGCCGTTACATGCACATGACAATATTTGTTTCACATGTGAAAACTTAATTTCACATGCGAAGAGGCAATTCACAGGCGCAAATGTCATTTTCACATGAGAAGTGCAATGATCATGATCCATATGAAAACCAACATGTGTCCAGAAAGCACATGTGCTTGGAATTCACATGTGGGTTTTCACATGTGACATGTTTTTTTTGTAAGGTTTACATTAGCTTGATGCTACTTGCTATGACGTATACAATGGGTTTACCCTCCATTCTATCCCTGGCCGTGTCTATTTATGAAGTCCATCCATTTTGAAAAGATGTTGTTTTTTGGGAAGATGGTAGTCAAATCAAATTAAATTGATTTATAAGCAAATAAGCTCACGGAGAAAGGGCTTCACACAGAACAAAGGACACAAATATAGACAGAAACAAGAAAGTACAAGCACATCGCGAATAGAGCCAGAACTCTCTCTGTGCGTGTGTGTGTGTGTGTGTGTTTCACTGTGATGAACTAAATGTCAACTGACAAAGCACACAAAGAAGGCAGGCCGGTTGTATTTCTGTTCTCGTTTAATATAAAATGTGGTTTGAATTGTTACTGGTGATGGCAACATGCTTTCATGAGCCTGTAGTGTTTTCAGCCCCATCTGGTGAAAACATAATTATGCATGCTTGTGTGCAATTATGTGCAAAAAAAGGCACATTCGAATAAATTCAGGTTAAGGTCTTCCCATAGACAGCCAGTGTAGTATTGGTCAATTCTATAATAAATATGTAATCAATCAAACTGTATTATATCCATCTTATCAGAGGTTGACTGCACTGACTGGAACTTGTGAAATTGACTTATTTATTGGTGGCTATCTATTAGTGGCTATCGCTACTCATACTACCTATAACTACCCAGTTCTTCTTCTTTTTATTCCAAACAAACCAGAAACATAAAACGCATCACTTCCTGTGCAGCAGAGGATTTTTCCCCAGGAAAGAGCTACCAGAGACCAGGTGTTTAGAACAGACAATGGAAAAGCTTTCATGAACTGGATATAGGTTCAGTCACTATTGTGTTATCTCAGTCAGTGATAGAGTGTAGCAAAACAGATATTTATTTATATGAAAATGTTGATTATTACTGTAATCATTCACAGATTACAAGAAATTATATAAGAAACACCGACACAAGTGCGCAGGGAAGGAACGGAAATCCAGAACAGCTGGTGGTTTACAGCTGTCTTCTAATAAAGATGCTGCCAAATTATTATAAAAAAAAAAAAAGCGGAGGTGGAGGAGAAACTGTTTTTCAAGAAACTCAGAATGGTGGAAAAACCCACTATGGTGTACATCGATGCTCCTGGAGGCAAATTTATAGTGAGGATAAGAGGTGTGACCAAGTCAGCTTTGCTCAAGTTCCAAGTCAGTGTCAAAGTCTTGAGGCACAAGTCTCAAGTCAAGTCCCAAGTCTAAATCTAGATTACCAAGTCAAATTCAAGTGAAGACCAAGTCGTTAATGTCAAGTCTCAAGTCAAGTCCCAAGTCTAAATGTAGATTACCAAGTCAAGTCTCAAGTCAAGTCCAAGTCTAAATGTAGATAACTAAATCAAGTCTCAAGTCAAATCCCAAATCTAAATGTAGATTACTAAATCAAGTCTCAAATCAAGTCCAAGTCTAAATGTAGATTACTAAATCAAGTCTCAAGTCAAGTCCCAAATCTAAATGTAGATTACTAAATCAAGTCCAAGTCAAGTCCCAAGTCTAAATGTGGATTACCAAGTCAAGTCCAAGTTAAATCCAAGTCATTCATGTCAAGTCCCAAGTCTAAATGTAGATTACAATTCAAGTCCATGTCATTAATGTCAAGTCTCAAGGCTAAATGTAGAACAGCAAGTCAAGTCAGAACAAATCTAGAGTCCAGTATCAATTTAATATCTTAAAGAAAACTAAATATCTAGGACTTTTCAATGCAATATGGTTTTAATAGGATAAAAACTTGGTAAGAGCATCATGAGTTTGATTTCTAGAATCAGTTTCAACTTCAATAAATTCAATCATTCCATACAAATTCAGAAAACAGAATTTCAATTCAGTCGTCTGCTGGAACAAATCTCATCACTTTCAATCTGAGTCATTTTACACAAACACAAGATCTCAAGTCAAGACTTTAGAAACCTTTTCAAGTCATCAGAGTACAAGTCAGAGTCGAGTCCCAAGTCACCAGAACCCAAGTCAAGTCGAGTCTCAAGTCTTCTCTTCATGCATCAAGTCAAGCCTCAAGCAATTCAAACTGTGACTCGAGTCCAAGTCATGTGACTCGAGCCCACATATCATTTCAACTTGACGGATGGACAAACAAACGAAAAGAGACCGATCCAAAGTCCCGAATGAAGACGAGGGAGAGGAAGCCGGAGCGGGAGTTCACGCCAGCCCAGATGTGCCCAGATGTGACCAGACCTCCGCAGCCGGTGTCAAATTAAGTGGGACTCAATCACTGAGTTCTGCCTCATTTAATGGCATCCTGTACCCACAAAGAGCCCATATTATGTTCTGTGTGCGGGGTTTTTACCTATATGTGTGTGTGTGTGTGTGTGTGTATTAGAAGTGCTTTTCCAACATGGTGATTCTGAACACATTTGGTCCACATATGGCCGCAGGGTGCACATGCCCCCCCCCCGCCCTCCTCCGCCACACACACACACACACACACACACACACACACTCCAGCCTGAATAACACTCTCCCCTCTCCCCTATCTTCCTCTACTTTCTCTCCAGCTTTTATTTTCATACTGACCGCTCCTCATTATGTATCACTCATATATTCGGATTACTATACATATGAGGACATGGACTACATTCATTCCTTACCGCCTCACCCTTATTTTTAACCCTTAACCTAATCCTTAATCCTAATCTTAACCCCTAAACCCAAATCCTATCACTAAACTAGTCACTTGTGGAAGTGAGGAGTGGAAAAATGTCCTCACTTTGATTGGTTTTCCTCAATTTTCTGTACTGTACTAAGTATAGATACACACACACACACACACACACTCAGTGCTTCCCCTCCGACAGTCTACTGTCTCAGCTGGGCCACAGGTGGCTCATGTTATTTTTCCTTTACTTTACATCCAATGGCAATGTGAGCGGTGGCCTATCTCAGCCATGTCAAACCTAATGCCTGGAAACTAAACAAACAGCCCAGTAACAAAGGGGGGGGTTTACAGGGTAACAATAGCAAACCATATGTTCCTGATTCACATCCATCATGGGTGACACCAAAACACTCACAGTCCCCCCTCTTACTCTTTTTCTGCCTTTTCTCTCTCTCTGACAAACACACTTTTCCCCACCAACGTAGCATAGCCAGGCATCCTGAAGGTTTGAGAGTGTGTGTGTGTGTGTGTGTGTGTGTGTGTGTGTGTGTCATGGAGCTAGTATGGACACATACTGTAGGTGAGCAGCTAGTGCGAACCTGACAGATGTTGTTTGCTTTGGGAAATGTAAGGTTTCCATTCACACCTACACTGTAACCCCGGCCTGTGTGTGTGTGTGTGTGTGTGTGTGTGTGTGTGTGTGTGCGTGCGTGTGCGTGTGTGTTTCCAGTTACTGACAGGTGGTGAAAGGCCATGCAATGCTGCCTGAGGGGCATACACAAAGACGTAGGACTGAGGTTGCATACACACACACACATACACACACACACACACACACACACATGCAGAGAGCTGTAATTTCAAACACTCAGCTTTCCTTGGTTACTGTACAGGTGTTAATGGAAACCCCACACAGAAACACATCACATGCAGGTTCTTTGTTGAAAAGGCAGTGAGCGGAGCTGCCTTCACTGTTAACTCAGACAAGCCTTCACTAGTCAGCATCATGGGACTCCTCTAAAGGGGTTTTCACCCATTAGAAGGCGGCCATATTGGAGGTCTTCGTCTTTTGGGCAGCAGTGGCTCATTTCAGCTAGCTAACCATAGTATCCACAGGTGGGGACTCGAGTCACATGACTTGGACTTGAGTCAGACTCAAGTCAAAAGTTGAATTGCTTGAGACTTGACTTGATGCATGAAGAGAAGACTTGAGACTTGACTTGACTTGGGTTCTGGTGACTTGAGACTTGACTCTGACTTGTACTTTGATGACTTGAAAAGGTTTCTAAAGTCTTGACTTGAGATCTTGTGTTTGTGTAAATGACTTAGATTGAAAGTGATGAGATTTGTTCCAGCAGACGACTGAATTGAAATTCTGTTTTCTGAATTTGTATGGAATGATTGGATTTATTTGAAGTTGAAACTGATTCTAGAAATCAAACTCATGACTCCTACCAAGTTTTTATCCTATTAAAACCATATTGCATTGAAAAGTCCTAGATATTTAGTTTTCTTTAAGATATTAAATTGATACTGGACTCTTGATTTGTTCTGACACATTTAGACTTCGGACTTGACTTGAGACTTGTTCGTCAAGACTTGAGACTGACTTGGGACTCGAGTGAAGTTGACTTGGTCACACCTTCATTAGCATCTCATTAGCTAACCTTCACTGTTTTGTAAACACATCTGACTTGCACACAAGCTAATGTATCGAGTAGAAGCATAACATTAGCATATTAAAGGAATGGACAAACTTCACCTGTGTTCCAACTGGCATGAGGGTGAGTAGATGATGACAGAATTTTCATTTTTGGGTGAACTATTCCTTTAAGCATATGAGTGCGGCTGGCGGAGAGGACAGAGATGATTTCATGGGAAGAAATCCTGAAATTATGGATGTTATCTCTCCAGTGAAACCCAGGAGAATAATCATAATAACACATATTAAATGCATACCTGTGTGGAGTCAGATCAAAATGTCTCATTAGGTTTAAATGGAAAGACCTTATTACACCGACATATAGTCATTGGATCAGGGAAGTCATGTGCCATCTTAAATTGGAGAAGATTAGATATACTGTCAGGGTCTAGTAGGAAATTCCATACTATTTGGCAGCCTTTCTTAAGCTTTGTTGAGGATATGGAAGCTGACAGCATGATAATATAACCAATTTTTCTGTCATTTCATTCTATTTGTGTTATTTATTTTCCTTTTATGGATGTCTGGCTATGTATAGTGTTTATATGTGTCTGTCTGACATTTGGGGGGTGGGGGATTCGATTAAGTTTCCTTTTCTTTTTCTGTTGGACCTGTGATATAATGTGAAAAATTACAATAAAAAGACCCTGATCAAAAAAAAAAAGTCTCATTAGAATCAGTTCAGGTTAACGTCTTCCCATAGATAGCCAGTGTAGTATTGATCCACTCTACGATAAATATGTAATCAATCAAACTGCATCCTGTTCATCATAGTGGAAGCAGACGAAACTGCCTGGCCAATATCTGATTCTTCATAAAAGACCAGTATCGGCCCTATATATCGCTTTAACCCAAATACACACAGACGCTCACAGACAGACATCTGTATAGCGGAGATGCCAGCAGGCCTAATACAGTAATTGGAATTAAACAACATCTGGTTAGCGGAGACAGTGGCAGGCCTAATGGACAGCAACAACACTGAATTTACCATGGTGACTCTCTACATCTGCCCTGACAATGGAGCTTTATGTTGGAGCTGGGAGCCAGTGGGTCAGCCAGTGACTGATGGTGCTGCTGGCCTGAGGGTTTGCAGGTCTGACTGCAAACAAAGGGACTCTCTCTTCAACAGCCGGTTTATTCTTTTAGACTGGTGGTCAGTGAGCTGCTGGGTAGATGTGTAGATGTGTAAGTTGAATTCATACTCCTAGATTTTTAGTGATATTCAAAATAAATCCAACACATTGGATAGGTACACATAAAATGCCCATAACAAAGACATACCCGAGGCAAACTAAAATTAAATAACGTACAATAGAAATCCACCGGCACTGGGTCGGGTCGGGACGGGGTGGTGGTGCCGCGTCCACAGAGGGGAATTCCTGGTTGAAATCGTCTAAAAAAAATCGGCTGCCAAACCTTAAAAAATGTCTGGGTAGAACCATGAGAAGGCCCGCTTCAGACTGCTTTTTTCTAGTTTTAGATGTGCAATGACCCCCATCCGCCCAGCCGGAGCGGCGGCTTCCCACTCGAACAGGATTAATCGTCTGGCTCGGAGTCTGGAGAAGGTCCACGGATTCTGTCTGGGTTGCACATAGTGAAATTCCCTTCTGGGACCGTCCCACATATCACTACTCACAGGGTTAGGGCTGGTCTCCTTGTTGCAGATTTATGGAAATATGTTGAAGAAGGCTGATCAGAACGGGGCCAACTACCAGACGGGACCGGCACACGGGACTAGGCTCGGGCCGATATTTCGTGAATATCGATCGAAAGATACCTCCCCTCCATCGCCCCATCCCGCCGTGTGTTGCACTGTGTGTTGCTTAGATGACAATTGTGCAAACTTTTAAACTTATAAACCTATAATCTGCTAGTGGTAGGATAGTAAAAAAAAAAAAATAATCATAATTTTGATGGAAATAGCAGGAATGAGCAAATTACACCAAATGGCCATTGTTTGCACCAATGCTTGAATAGTAAAATGGAATTAAAGGCTTTTAATAACCTAGAAATTTTAGGTAATTTAGAAGAAATACAACAAAATTAAAATTAAAAAACAACATCTACGATAACATTGAATATCACGATATTTTGATGGGACAGCATTGCCATATTACATTTTGGATATCGCCCGAGCCTACATGTGACCAAAGGGGGCTGGGGCTTGGTGGCTTCTAGAACAGGTTGGATCTAGTCCTGGATATAACCTGGCAAACCTGCTCCTGGACAGATGTGGTCTATGGAGCACTTTCATCTCAAGCCATTTCCATGTTTGTATGTTGTGCAATGCTGTGTTGCTTGGAAGGAGGGTGTGGAAGTCAGCGTCTGGGTATCTTTGTACCATTGACTTCTAGCTGAAACGTTACAAGCAACAAGTTGGAATTGTTCACACATTGAAACTCAATTGAATCCATCAAGACTCCATGATTGTCATTTTCTGTAGACTTCGTTCGCTCCTGATCAGCTTTTTCACTCTTAACACATATGAACTTAGTGATGATGCATTTGAGTTTATCTTTTACAGCAAACCAATGTCAACCACGAACCAAAAATGCAGCTACTAGTCGAAATTTTAAGAGTTCTGGTCACAAAATAACTTTTATGGTTCCATTTGAAATGAATATGTCATTCCCTACACTTGATTTCAGGTATTTCCTTATTTGTGACTTCAGACGTCAGAATTCATGTAGTAGTAGGTTGTGTCACAATAGTTAATGGAGTAGTAGGCTATGTCAGTGGTTCTCAACGTGGGGTCCGGGGACCACCGGGGGTCCGTGAGGGGGTTCCAGGGGGTCCCCAGCAAACTGATGAATTGTTAAACTTATAAACACTGTTAAACACAATTAGAGAATGTAGAAGAATGACTATATTGGTCATAGCTTCACTGTTATCTCTCTACCTACAATATAGATAGTCATGGAGTTCTGGACAAAGTCATATCTAACGATAAAAATAATCTCACATTTGGGTCCGACTGAGACAAAATCTCATCAAATGGGGGTCCGTGGCCTATTAGGGGTCCTTGATATGAAAAAGGTTGAGAATCACTGAGCTATATTACTATAGGTAGTATGAAGTAGTAGGTTATATTACAATAGGTCAGTGATTCTCAACCTTTTTCATATCAAGGAACCCTAGTTTAGTCCACATTAGGGCCACAGACCCCTTTTTGATGAGATTTTGTCTCTCGGACCCAAATCTGAGAATATTTTATATTATTATTATTATTATTATATGATTTTGTCCAGAATCCCATGACTATCTGTATTGTAAGAGAGATAACAGTGAAACTATGATCAAAATAGTCATTCTTATACATTCTCTAACTTCTTGTAAATGAAATGCTGAAGTTTAACAATTAAATCAATTCAATTCAATACAAATCAATTTGCTGGGGACCCCCTGGAACTCCCTCAAGGACCCCTGGTGGTCCCCGGACCCCACGTTGAGAACCACTGCAATAGGTAATAGAGTAGTAGGTTATATTACAATAGATAATGAAGCAGTAGGTTATATTATAATAGTGGAGTAATGAAGTAGCGTATGTTAGGCAGCTCCATTTAGATCCTCTTTATAGCAGGTTTTAGTCCGTGCTGAAGAGTTTAAACCATCTCTAATCTTGAATAAAAGTGAATTCTCATGCTTTTAAGCAGAAGGTCTGTCCAATACAACCCCAACATATTCTAGTGATATCAATGCACGATTCATTCCCCTCCTCTACGCTGCCAGCGGGCCCTCTCTCGCCCCTCACCATTCATCCCTGTCGACAGCATGATGTAGCCCACAGGGGGCCACGGTGCTGACTCCAGCCCCTCGCATCCTCTCGGCTCCCGACCTTTGACCCGCCACAAAGGGGGGAGGGGGGGGGGGGGGCGTCTCCCCGGACACAGACCTCCCCGCTGTTTGACGGGCGCGCGGCACAAAAGGCCGACTGGCCGTGTTGACACGGGCATTAAGACGGACAATGAGGAGACAGACCGGGAGGCCCGCCTGGAGGACGCTTCCTGTGGCTGGACGGCTGTATCGGCAAAATGCAGATATCGGTCCAAACCTGATAGTGTTTTCTCAAACTAATGTCCATGAAATTTTAATTTCAAACTATTAGCCTGTCAGACTCAGGTATTATAGCCAGAGATAGAGTCTAGCATAAAGAATTTTTCCACCTTTTTAGGCCGATATATATCTTTATGAAGTACATTTATAGTACACATCATAGGCAAAAGTGTCAAATTGATGTAAGTAATATGAGGATAGGAAAAAAAAGGCATACATTATAATTGATTTTTGTTCATATTGGATAACTCCCAACTGGAGATCACAGTTTATTCTCCTTTTTTTTACCACTACATCACTGGTGATATGTATAATCTCCTAGCCATATGTAGAGTGACATGTATAGTATAGGTCATGCTTTTATGAAAATATAATAGATTTTTTGTTCATGTTGGTGGCTGTTTGATCCCATGATGATTTACTACTTCATGACTGATTAGAGCTCATTATACGGTCATTATAGTGAAGGGTGGAAGCAATGGATTACATTTACTGTCGTTAGTGTTAGTTAGATGAATTGCTTTTTTACGCACTTGTCCTATGTTTAAAGTCAGTAGATCTGTTACAGAGTACAGATTTTGCAGGCTCTCTATAAGCATTGCATCAGAGACTGACCAACATGTCATCAGACTCAGATCAGCTCCCCAGCCATTGCCTTGGTCTGTTTAGTTCTGAAAACACTATATGAGTATGCTGGTGAAGAGACTTTATTTTGTAATATTTTTTGATCAGTTAAAAGAACCTAATTTGAAATCACTAATTCATAACCTTTTTGCATTGCATGGGAAGGAACTTTGACTCAAGTACATTTTAAATGAGCTACTTTTTTACTCAAGTATATTTTTTACCTCAGTAACTTTACTTGGTATCTCTTTCTATGACTAAAATTTATATCATAAGGGCACTCATAGGGAATTATGACACATAAGGCTCACTGATGCATCATACCAGCACCTTTCAATACATTATAGATATAACTTCAAAACATTCAAAAGATACTTGTACTTTCAATTCATTATGACCAGTTATCTGTCAGAAGTTGTCAACTTTTTAATATTCGACAGACAAATACGCAAATTTAAATTTAGGCCTGCATTTATTTAACTTTTCACAATATTAAGTGTATGCTCACTTTTGGTCTGAATATGGGCCATATTTTTTTTTTTTTTTAAATATCATGCCACTATCAATAAAGTAATTCTCAAAATGCCTCTTCACTAGCTGTTTCGTATGTATAGAAGATGATATAATCCAGAAATATTAATACTGACTGCTTCCTTATTTTGTATGCAAACGTTTTTCTTAGGTGCCGGAAAAAGTTTTGCACCTGTAATTTTTAGATTTGATTACATATCAATCAATCTCTGAGAGGTCAGAAATGCAAGTATAGTGTATTTTCTTCCTAGAAAGTTCACGTAAATGCATTTTAATTGCTTGAGACTTGACTTGATGCATGAAGAGAAGACTTGAGACTTGACTTGGGTTCTGGTGACTTGGGACTTGACTCTGACTTGTACTTTGATGACTTGAAAAGGTTTCTAAAGTCTTGACTTGAGATCTTGTGTTTGTGTAAATGACTTAGACTGAAAGTGATGAGATTTGTTCCAGCAGACGACTGAATTGAAATTCTGTTTTCTGAATTTGTATGGAATGATTGAATTTATTGAAGTTGCAACTGATTCTAGAAATCAAACTCATGATGCTCTTACCAAGTTTTTATCCTATTAAAACCATATTGCATTGAAAAGTCCTAGATATTTAGTTTTAAATTGATACTGGACTCTTGATTTGTTCTGACTTGACTTGCTGTTCTACATTTAGACTTGAGACTTGACATTAATGACATGGACTTGACTTGGTAATCTACATTTAGACTTGGGACTTGACTTGAGACTTGTGCCTCAAGACTTGAGACTGACTTGAGACTCAAGCAAAGTTGACTTGGTCACACAACTCACACCTCTACTATTTATTATGGTGTATAGCCTACTGTAAATCTCACAAAATCTTAAAGATTTATATCAGCCTAAACTATATGCAAACAAAACGGGGGCTAAACTGGGTTTATCCTCCACTACATCCGTTATTATGAATGCATTATAACTCCATATGAGTGCCGTTATAATGCACTATAGCTATAGAAGTCATAGAGAGTGTTACTCATACTTACTATACACCGGCAAAGTAACAGTACTTGTAGTTCAGTGGGATATTTGGGTTCTCCTTTTATACCCCAACAGTTGCTTTTGTCGCCGTTAACCCGGCCCGTTCTCCGTTCTGCGCATGTCCTCTGCAGCCCGTATGAACGGAACACCGGGGCTGTGGACGGAGAGAGAGAGAGAAAGAGAGAGAGACCTAGAGAGACAGAGGGGATCCCATGGAGCTTGCCACAGCACCAGTGTTTTCTATGTCTTCTTGTCCACGATGCACTTTAGGATTTCAATAAGATGCGTGTGTGTTTCCAGATAATCAGTTTCCTCCTCGCCGTAAACTTTTATTGCCAGCCGCTCCGAGCTCAGGGTGAGTCTGTCTATGTCTATGAATTCAACTCCATAACTGTAACTGATATGCCCGCACAACAGCCTATGCCTGTTTTCATGCATTGATAACCTTCATTTGCTGGAAAAATGGACAGAAAACAACATGTGGGAGCATTCGGCAGAAAAAAACCATCTTTACAGGCGACTCAAGTTTTCTTTGCGCTCCACTTCTAGACTAACTTGTTGATTCAGTGACAGTTGGCATCCTGTTAGCCCCGGTACGTTCCGTTCTCTTCTATGGAGAGAACGTCACTGCTAACTCCATTCAGAAATCTGGTACCATAATGTTTCCTTGCTTATCAGTCAACGTGCATACCTCGTAGAACATGCCTTAAGGCATTTTCTGAATTATTACGGTCTTCTGGTAAATTCGGCATATAAATTATCCACCAGCCAGTATTTTATTTTAATAAAAACTGAACTTTAGTAATTGGTTCACACAGCTAGCTACCGCCCACTACAGTGAGCTATGATGGGAGAAGATTGAGGGAATAACGGGCAAAACAGTACTAAAGTTAATATTTTATTAAAATAAGTGCTACTTGGTTTGTTGGATGGATGCCGAATTGAAGACTGGATCCATAATATTCGTAAAAAATGTTTAGTCATGGTCTTTCAGGTGTGTACCTTTGCCGACAAGTAAGGAAACTTTATCCATAACCCATTATGAATGGAGTTTGGCGTGAATTTCTCTCCATAGGCTATAAGAGAACGGAACGTTACCGGGCTAGCATCCTGTATGTCTCTGCGCACAATAAACCCTTTTAGATGCGCCAATACAGTTTTAATGACGACTGTGTACTATGAATATTCCACTTTGAGTTGCGTAGTGCAACATTTGGCTGCACGTACAGTTTTTCAGTTTGAACATGGGGTTTATTTGGTTCGGTCTTGTTTGAGATGGACCCGTAGAGAGGAAGGAAACAGAGCTGGCTGCATAGCGGATCTGGATGAATTAGCCCTAGTATAAACAGAGGTCGCAACGACAAACTTCATTTAAAAAAATTGGTCGTTTAATGTGTTCTTGGTTGTCGGCTAACGTATACACCTCCTAGAACATGACTACGAATCGGTATGATTCACTCTTCAATTCGGCATACACAAAGTACACCGAACAGTAACCTACTTATTTCAGTAAAATCTCTTCTTTTTTTTCGTAACGGGCTCGTCTGTTATTCTCACAACCTTCTTCATACAAAAAAACGCGGTGGGCGTTAGCGTAGCAGTGTGAATCGATTTTAAAAGTTGAGTTTTTATCGAAATAAAGTACTGGTTGGTGAATCATTTTACTATATGTAACCTACCAGAGGACCGTGACGATTCGGGTCTTAACTCATGTTCTACGAGGTGTGTGCGCTTGCCGATAAGGAAAGGAAACATTAAACTGCCAGATGTTTTGAATGGAGTTTGGCGTGACACTCTCTATGTAAGGGGGAACCACAGGTAGAGTATAACGTGTTAGCGCTAAGAGCAGTGAGTGCATTAGCCGTTCGGGGTGCTAATTAATTCACTCACACTTGGCAAGGTAGTTGGACAAACACAGAGGTGTGTATTGGTGTTGTAAGACAACTGGCTTGGAATTCGCTTTCACTTGTTAACTGGCCGAGTCAACACGGGGCTGCCACTTTGATACTTTGTTGCTACATTTTTCAGCCATTTGGCAAGCTATCTTCTCGCTCTGCTATATCAAAATGTATCCTCGTCTCCCTCCGCGAGTGACTTGTTTTATCTGAAGGTTTTCGGCGGGGCTATAAATCGGTGTAATGTGCTGGTGTGCAGGTCTTTGATGTTCAGTCCACATGGGTGCAGGATGTGGATTTGCCCTGGCTAAATATCGCTTTGTGCCGTTTCTTCAGACACATCTGTCCGGAACATGAAAGAAACAAAGCTCTTTAGATCCTCAGTTGGGGTGCACGTTGTCTCCCAGAGGCCTGCGACTGTAACGAAGGTTCCAGAACCCCCCCCCACCCCCTAAAAAAAAAGAAAGTTTTAGGTGTGATAAATAACAACATGTGGAAAAGAGATCAGCCAGTCTGCCCTTCGAAGAAGATAACAGTTTCTTCTCTCCCTCCCTTCTCGCTCCCTTCACTTATTTCGCGTGGAAATTCCAAACATTTCTTTTTTTTTTTTTTTTTTTTCGCTCTCCCCAAGTTTTTTTTTTGCGAAACTTCTCTCCTGTTTTTTCGCTTCTTTTCATGTCGAGATTCTGGTTTATGGAGGCTAGCCGTGAGAGAATGCATCTGGAACCAATTTTTGACTCCTCAAAGCAGAGAGGGGAAGAGGAGGGGAAGGAGAGCGGCGAACGGCAGCCCTTTTCCTTCCATGTCCACTGTGTTCAGGCATGGGCCCGAGTCCCGCAAACCTAATTATAGTTTTGCTTACACAAGATTAAAGCACGGCGCTGTTGGATTTCTGTGTTCCTCGGTATAGTGAAATGTCGCAGTGAATATCAAATGTAAGCCTATATTAAACGCGAGCTATTTTCTCCTCCACCCCGACAAACCCAACCCTAACTTTCGTCAAGGCTGTATGCAATATAAACAATGGGAAATAAACCCAGAAGAAGAAAGCATATATAAGGAAACACCACTTTGGTTCACAATTTCCCATATATATCATTTAAATTTGGAGTTATGACGGCGAGACTGGATGGCAGCCTCCGATGGAGTCAAAATTATCTTATATGAGTCCCATTCTGAAATGAGATATCCACCATTTAAAAACCAAACCAAGACACCTACTTTTCAAGTACAATTGCCGGCATGAAAATAAAACTGACTATAGATTTTTAGTGAAGTTATTAGCTATTTAAAGATGTCTGCTCATGAAAAATACCATATCAGAGGATAGAACTAGTAGATAGAACCTTTTAAATGTCACATGAGAAACATCACGTAGCTTTTTTTCTTCAAAAATTGACATACAGTGTGTTGCAACCTCTTGTATACAGTGCAATGATGCAGTTTGCCTTGACTGCTGACCCGGCTGTGTTCCCCGGTGTTCCCATGTTGTAGACTTCAAAGAGCTTTCCTATCGGAGGGAGGATCAGCAGTCTCGTCATAGTTGAGGTTTACATGCTAGTAAACAGGCCGGCCATTTGTAGAGCAGCAGGAAGGCTCTCAGAGAGCAGCTTTGGCTACACTGTACACATCATATCCAGGGACTGGAGTCAGCATCAACCACCAGCCAGTAGTATCTAGTAGTTATACCTGGAGCTACTCTATTTTTTTTTTTTTACAAATTGGCTGGTACCCAACTTGTCGTTCAAACAAATTAAATTGGCTGACCAAAGAGACCCATATAGTTTACACCGGTCACCATTTGCATCCACACTGGTCCTATTTTAGTTGCGTTTTAGCAGTGCATTCAAAGTGAAAGTGTGAAATCAAGCACATAGCCTAGAAATACGTAAGAAGAAACTAACTTACATCATTGATATGGGTAAGTATGCCAATTTTGTACGTTCTGCCTATGAGTCATAATGAGACCAGTGCTGAACGATTGTGACAGAATATCTAATTGCGATTATTTTGATTGATATTGCAATTGCGATATGATTTGCGATATTAGAGGGAATGATCATTTTTACATCATTATGCTCATTTTCATTGAAAAACGTATTAAAATGATTATGGTGTGATTTTTGCAGGGATCTGTACCAAACAAAGATGTTTTCTTTAGTCTGTAGAATACGATGTGTAGGCCAGGACATCTCTGCAGCACCACAATATTTCATTTAAAATGCTATTTTGACACATTTCACCTTTAAGAAATATTGCGCCTCCTGCAATTTGAAAATTGCAGTAGGCCATATTGCGATTTCGATAAAATTTTGATTAATTGTTCTGCCTGTGACATAATGAGACAAACCAGCATGCAACAAAAAACACTATGTTCCGACATAGAGTTGCAAAGCCTACCATTCATAACCTACCATTCATTCATGATTTTTTTTTATAGTTACCTCTGTATAGGAAAAAATGAGATTGCAAATGCTACCACTGTAACAGGAATATAATTAAAAGTGAAAACACATAGGTATATAAAAACAAATCTTCACTCGCAGTGAATGAGGAAATATGTATAAAATCAAATGAGGTATAATATGTATAACTGAAATCAAAAGAAATATGGAAAAGAAACCATTTTTCAGAAGGTGACCATGGTCTGGTTAATAGAGAAAATACACCAAACTCCTGGCATTTAAATAGCTAAAGCGTATGCAATGGGTTTGAAATGGTGTGTTTACGCGTGGAAGTGGGGGGGAAAAAAATGAAGGCGTGAAAAGGCGGAACAGGTCAGAGTGATGCATGTGATGCAGCTGAGGCTCGTGCCTGTAAGGAACCAGTGTAGACAGCAGCATTGATTAAAAACAGAGTGTTTCTATTCTGAGAGACATACAGCTAATATGCATACAATTTATGTGGCTTTGAGTTGCTTCTGGTGTAGACTGGGCGTTACTTTGATGCCCTGAACACATTCCGAGTGACATGTAGTGTGAAGAATCAGGGAATCAAGGCTTTCAACTATTCCTGCATTTTGCGGGGTTGCAGCCCGAACATCTGACATGTTTCGAGTCAATAAGTATTTAAACCCTGGCAGTGACCCTCCGAATTGAGATAATGTGCTTCAAGATTCCTTTGAAAGTCTTTGAGATGTTTCTACGACTTGGTCCGAGTCCACCTGTGGCCAATTCAGCTGACTGAACGTGATTTAAAGGGAAACACATCTGTCTATATAAGGTCTTACAGATGACAGTGCAGGTCAGAGCAGAAACTCGACCGTGAAGTCCAAGGAACTGTTTGTAGGATTCATAGACAGTGAGGAGGCGTTCATCTGGGTGAGGTTTTTAAGTGTGGGGAGTTCACAAGAGCACAGGAGGCTCCATCATTAGGAAATGGAAAAAATATGGAATTAACTAGACTCTTTCAAGAGCTTGTCCAAACTTAAAGGAGGGGTATCTTTTGCTTTTTCAGAAATTTTATATAATCACCTGATGTCTATAAAATACATCTGTTAAGTTTTTTTCAGTAAAAATCGTTTAGTTATAGTAGGGCTGGGCGATATATCAATATTATATCGATATCGTGATATGAGACTAGATATCGTCTTAGATTTTGGATATCGTAATATCGTGATATGGCATAAGTGTCTTTTCCTGGTTTTAAAGGCTGCATTACAATAAAGTGATGTCATTTTCTGAACTTACCAGACTGTTCTAAAACAGGGAAGGAAACCCTGTCTTTGCATTTTATTTTGATCACAGTCTTGTTTTAATAAAAGTGTTTGTGACATCTCACATGTGGCTTTGACTTACAACTGAACATTTAGCCCACTTCGTAGAAAATACCGATATATATATCGTGTATCGCCATTCAGCCTAAAAATACCGAGATATGATTTTTGGTCCATATCGCCCAGCCCTAAGTTATAGCGTTAACTATTCCCTTCCCAGTGTTTGTTTCCCACCTACAAGAAAATAGGTCGTTTTACATAAGCAGCTTCTTATGCTAATGAGCTACTGCTCTGATTGGCTGGCCATTCTGGAAGACCCGCCCTCCTCTTAGCGCTGATTGCTTGATTTCAGACAGTCCAGTGTCTACATAGACACTCAATTTTTTTTACTATTATTACTTCACACCTCTGGTAAGTACCAAAATCACCATAAATACTAAGAATTGCCACATCCTAAGATACCCCTGAAGGAGCCTGGTCAGGGAGGAGGCCAAGAAGCCATGGACCGCTCTGACAAAACTACAGAGCTTCTAATTGGCCGTGATGGGAGATCTTGGCGGCTTTTACAGACTCCAAGTCATGTAACTCGAGTCGGATTGATAAGAAAAATCGGAATCTGTAAATTTCCTAGCCTAGCCCTACTGTAAAGCATGGAGGTGGAAGCAGACTTTAAGGACAGAGAGAACAAATGAATGGAGCTAAATACAGGTAAATTGCTGAAGAGAACCTGCTTCAGAGTGCCAAAGACCTTAGACTGGGGCAATGATGTCTGTACCAACAGGACAGTGACCCTAACCATGTAGGCTTCTGAAAGTCCTTGAGTGGCCCAGTAAAGCCCAGACTTGAATTCCATTGAAAATCTGGAGCATAACGAAGATAGCTGTTCCCCATCCAACTTGACCGAGCTTGAGAAATTTACATGGAAGAAGCTTGGGGGAGAAAATCACAAAATCCATTATGTGCCAAACTGATACAACCATATAAGTCTGGAAGCTGTAATCACTGCCAAAGGTGCTTCTACAAAGTACTGATTCAAGTGTTGAAGACTTATTTATTTACATAAAAATATGATAATAAAAACATGTTAAAAATATGTTACTACTTTGTCAGCAATCTACACAAAATACCCCATAATGACAAAAAAAAATCAATTTAATCCATTTTGAATTCAGGCTGCAAGGGGGTTGGATTGTACTGTAGCCATCTGCTGTGTTAGAAATTATTAAATAGGATTCTCACTGTACAAACCACAACACAACAGAGTTATAGACAGAGTTAGGAAAATTCAACTTCATCAATACGTAGTGTGGGGATAGAAAAATGAATTGTGATATTTGCTCCATGTTATTCTGCTGTAGTAATCACAAATGAGACAGCTTGACCATCACAATTTCACAAGCTCTCCATCCAAATTATATTATTTTTGCTTTGTAATGACATTTTTAAATTGTTTACATTCTAGCAATTCTATGCTATTCTGCACAGTCATACTTGTTGTCATTGAACTTGTATTTATGAATATTTAAATATGAACCCCTTTCCACGTATCGAATCGTATCGCGAGATAAGCATATCGTCCCATCCCTATATCCTAGAGATTAAGAGAAGGGAGAAGACTGGAGGAATAATAGGAGGAGAGACCGAAGAATAAAGGAAGGAAGAATGTGAGTGAGGGGATCTATATTATGCAGGAGAGATGAGGAAAGGAAGGGGGTTGGATAGAAAGCTTGGTATGTCTATGAAGTGAATTGTTTCTTCTTTGATCTCAGATGCTGGCTGCCTGAGGGACATGGGTAGGGCCCTTAAAATCCATTAGATTTTTTTCTCAAATTCCGCATTTTTTTTTTGGTTTCTTCTGGAATTGGATTCTTCTGGTTTTAGTATATAATTATGGATTTTTCTTTCTCATTTTGCCAATTTTTTTGCTCCAATCAAAAAAGTGTGTCTGTGTTTGTGTGTCTGTACAAAACAAAGCAATCCCGGTTGTCAGTGTTTACATCGACGACCACGCACAGCTCCTTGCACGGACTTTTGGTCAAGACCGCATCCATGTGTGTTGAGGACCTGGGGTAGATGCACCTCTATGATGCTGGCAGAACTCCTTGTTTGCAGTGCATGACGACAAAAGGACAGTTTTTTCATTTGACTGTTGCACTCCGCACGTACTTTACTCTTAAGATGGATCTTTGACTTCAAAATCTGCAGGAACAGTCGATTGTCCGATTTAATAGAAATGATCTATTATTATTTTGGAGTAAATTTGGAGTAATTCATACTGTGCGTAGGGGGACGCAAGGCCGCGAGAACTGTGATTGGCCCACTTCGTATTTCCTCCTACCTGTATCCGTTCGATGTCCGCCTATAGTGATGGCAATGGGGCAGATTGAAGAGAGACTGAGGAGGTTAGAATATATTGGAATATATTCATTTATAGTAGGGCTGAACAATGAATTGAAATTTTATCGAAATCGCAATATGGCCTACTGCAATTTTCAAATCGCAGGAGGTGCAATATTTGTTAAAGGTGAAATGTGTCAAAATAGCATTTTAAATGAAATATTGTGGTGCTGCAGAGATGTCCTGGCCTACACATCATATTCTACAGACTTAAGAAAACATCTTTGTTTGGTACAGATCCCCGCAAAAATCACACCAGAATCATTTTAATACGTTTTTCAATGAAAATGAGAATCATGATGTAAAAATGATCATTCCCTCTAATATCGCAAATCATATCGCAATTGCAATATCAGTCAAAATAATCGCAATTAGATATTTTTTCAAAATCGTTTAATTTATAGGACACTTTTACCAGACTACCAGATGTCATTGAATCCCTATTGAGAAATATCCCAGAACATGCGTTTCAGAGAATGTAAATGCTACTACTTCTTCTGTTATTACTTCTGTGCAAACAAAGCATGACATAGCCATCTAGTGTTTCAGTGATCTCTGTGCAGAATCCCCAACGCAGAACTAGAAATGCTCGCACCGCTGTAGACACCTATGGAAATGGCGGAACTTCGACACAGAAGTAGAACTCGGCCTTACGTTCCGTGTTTCTCAACCTTTTAGATACTGTAGTCGTTTTGTTTCCTGGTGCAAAGTCAGAAAATCCGTTTATCTTATCTTATTTTCCTCTTGCTAATGTATACGTATATGCATGTCAGTACATGCTCAAGCGTCATTACGTAGGCCCAGAGTATCCTAGACCGGTTTCTGTTTGCACAGCGATGGAAAATCACTGAAGCAGTTTCCCCCAAGTCCGATATTTCTGCGGGATTCCAGGGTGAGGCAGGTTTCCTTACAAGTGTAACAGACTGTTGAGTAAAATCCTCCCACACACCACTGGAATGATTTCTGTGGTCAGACATCTGATATAAAAAAGAATAATAATGAAATCATATTCACTACTTGTGGTCTGGGAGGAACCTCCATCATATGAGCGATACGACTGGCTGATATTGGCCTATCTATTGGCGAAGCGATATATCCGTATGCCCCTAGTGTGCACATTAAGCGTTTGATGGTGTAGAGCAAACAGAACTTCCTGAACCACTGCTGAGTGTCTGGCCCAGAATGCTCTGCCGGCTGTAGTGGTTTGGAGTGGATGCAGGTCATTGCTCACGAAGGCAGAGTGTCCATTTCAACCTCCAACCACTACACAAGTTCTCCCTCGCTCCCTGTTCCAACCTTCATTTTATCCAGGGAAAGTCCACCGAGCTCTTTTTTTCATGCTCTTTTCCAGCTCCACTACGACCTGATGCATGAAGAGAAGACTTGAGACTTGACTTGGGTTCTGGTGACTCGGGACTTGACTTTGAAGACTTGAAAAGGTTTCTAAAGTCTTGACTTGAGATCTTGTGTTTGTGTAAAATGACTCAGATTGAAAGTGATGAGATTTGTTCCAGCAGACGACTGAATTGAAATTCTGTTTTCTGAATTTGGATGGAATGATTGAATTTATTGAAGTTGAAACTGATTCTAGAAATCAAACTCATGATGCTCTTACCAAGTTTTTATCCTATTAAAACCATATTGCATTGAAAAGTCCTAGATATTTAGTTTTCTTTAAGATATTAAATTGATACTGGACTCTTGATTTGTTCTGACTTGACTTGCTCTTCTACATTTAGACTTGAGACTTGACATTAATGACATGGACTTGACTTGGTAATCTAACATTTAGACTTGGGACTTGACTTGAGACTTGTGCCTCAAGACTTGAGACTGACTTAGGACTCAAACAAAGTTGACTTGGTCACACCTCTTCTGACTGAGTACTGATAGTGATGTATAGTGCCTTGCTAAAGGGCACATTGACAGTAGCTGTAGAGGGAGGGGAGAGTGTTACTTTCCCCACCCACATTTTCCCAGCCAGTCCAGGGATTTGAATCTACAACCTTCCAGTCACAAGCCAGCTCCTCCAACAACTCTCTCTCTCTCTCTCTCTCTCTCTCCCTCTCTGTTCTGCTCCCCCTTTGCCTTCCCCCTACCTGCCCATATGCGCTTCATTATATAATTTTTCCATTACACACACACACATGGGACAGGTCAGCTCTGCGTCCTCTTTTGATTCTCCAAATTGAATATGAAATGAGGGGGCTGGACAACCTCTACCATCTGGAGGTGTGTGTGTGTGTGTGTGTGTGTGTGTGTGTGTGCGTGTGCGCGTGTGTGTGTGTTTGACATCTGCTCTCTCTCTGATGGGATTCAGGTGCTCCGGAGGTTTGGTGGAAGCATAGCTGGTGTGTGTGGCTGCATGCTACCCAGTACACACCTGGTCAGCACATGGCTGGACCGGTCACTCCTGCTGTTTACATAATCATACACACACGCGCGCACGTACACACACACACACACACACACACACACACACACACACACACACACACACACACACACACACACAGCGGTGATGTTGTCGAGTCACTAAACCTCGAATCAAAGTTCTATAAGCATTCAACCAGTGTGGGTTTTTGAAGGCCGATACTGATACCGATACTTTTGGACTGAAGTTTCCGATTGCCGTTACTTTGCGCTGATATTCAGTATCTTTCAATTTGATCAATTTCATGCTAAAAGATTCCACAGACTTACAAGGATTCAGTATTTTTATTTATTTATTTCTTTTTTATAACCTTTTTCATGGTATTTACGAATAGAAATGTATGTTGTTGATAATTGCGAGAAACAATTGATTTTAAGTTGAATCGTGACCCAAAGAATCAAAAACAAACAGAATCATGAGATCATGAGATGATAACAAACATTCCCATCCCTACCTGATCTATTAGCACAGTGGTTCTCAACGTGGGGTCCGGGGACCACCAGGGGTCCTTGAGGGGGTTCCAGGGGGTCCCCAGGAAATTGATGAATTGTTAAACTTCATAATTATTTCTTTCACAGGAAGTTAACACAATTAGAGAATGTAGAAGAATGACTATTTTGATCATAGTTTCTCTGTTATCTCTACCTACAATACAGATAGTCATGGAATTCTGGACAAAATCAAATCTAACAATAAAAATATTCACAGATTTGGGTCCGAGAGACAAAATCTCATCAAATGGGGGTCTGTGGCTCTAATGTGGACTAAATTAGGGGTCCTTGATATGAAAAAGGTTGAGAATCACTGTATTAGCAAACTGATGTATCAGTCTAACCTTAGGTCTGGCATTGGATTTGAGATCTGTAACATACAAACATACACATAGTAACAGATCCTCTGACAAGGCCTTTGGGTGCTGTAAATGTCGAATTTTCACCAAATCCATCATCAGCAAGTTCTTAAACCGAGCGGGATATAAGCCCGGCCCGGTCTATTCCCTGGAGCCCGTCCCTGTCTCTCTCGCAGATGTCAGTCTGAGGCATCTGGAAGAGGATATTAGTTTTATATCAGGAACAACTAAACGCTCCATTCATCAACGTTCCCCGCCGAACTTTTACAGACCCGCGAACGTTTCGAATGTATCGCCCGCTCGCCAAAAGCTCGTTGGGTTTCACGGTGTTTTCTCAGATCCCGTTTGGTGTGGGACACGGATCCTTGTCAAATGGTCTGCCAGCGCCCAGAGGAAAAACACTCTTAAAGTTGTTTGTGTTTGTCGAGTTGTGCTTCCAAGTTTCATCTCTTATTCATAAAGACCCGAAGAAGGAATACGTTTTGTGGATCAGTCCAGTGTATCGATCAGTTGCGCGATATATGTAATCGATCAACTGCATCATATCCATCATATCAGAGGTGGACGACACTGATTGGCTGATATCCGATTTTTACCAAAAAGCAAATATCGGCCCCATATATCGGTCTAGCCCTACACTCCCAGTTCCAGAAAACGAATACCATGCTAAGCAAATTTATGCATCCGCTTATCTTTTTACATGATGAACAACGACACGCACAGAAAGAAAAAAATAAACTACATTCGTCTGAATCCTCTCTCTCCCCCCGTTCTCTTCCCAACCGGCACAGTTGATCCTTTAATGCTCAGCTGCTTATGGCTGATCTCTATTAATCAATGCACAGGAAGTGACCTTTGACCTCCAGCCATTAAACTCTCCCCTAGAGAGTCTGCTCCGGCACCGAGGAATGCAGGAAGGAGAGTGGCATACGAGAGGCCTCTCTGCAGTATGTGTGTGTGTGTGTGTGTGTGTATTCCTACATACACTCCAATGCATTTCGCTGCTGTAAAATGTGTGAAACCTTCGGAGCTCGGACGGTGTTTGTCGTTTTATTTACTTGCATTCAAAGTTTTATGAAAATAGTTGCACGAAATCAGATAAAAAAAAACTCTGGATAATGCAAAAATGCATGCTTAAAGGGGCAATAAGTCAGATTTTTCTTGCCCCATAGCACAAAATGACCATAGTATATCTGGAGGGTTGATAGGGTTATTGATCAATACCAATGACTCAGTTATTACTTGGCCAGCTGCTGAGATTTCTGGCTTTCAAAACTCACTTTCCGAGTTGATTAAAGTGTTCCGGCCCCATACTCTGTTATCTGTGGAGCCCAGACTTATCGTCTCAGGCCCCGTTAAGATGACAGACTGGCAAAGCTTGTTGTTTTTAGTTCAGAAGGGAATGAAACTGGGGCCAATAGCAGGATATCTGCGGGTTCCTAACAAGTCTGAAAAAGTCTTAAAATAAATGATCTACATCACTCTGAAACCAAACCGCTGAATTTAACCCTGAAACGTCCTTAATTTCTCCATTGCATAAACATTAATTCTCCATTAAAGAAGTAAGGTTGGTATCATGGGATAAGGGATTTATTCATGGGTTGATTCACAGAGACACTAGTAGTTAATGGATTTTTCATGCCTTTTGTGCATGGTTTACAGGGTTATTAAGTGGAAATGAATGGAAAAATTCCTGTCTCCTTGAATTTTTCATTCAATTAGAAAGTGAGGAGTCAAGATTAAGGAGGAGGTTTCGATGGGATCTCCTCCATTAATAACCCCCTTCATTAATTTTAAGGGTATTCTGCATGAATTAAGGGGTGAATCAATGTAAATTAATGAATATGTATTACTGGTTTGTAGAGATTTAAATCCTTAAAAAGGACTAATTTGAATTAAATTCTGTTATTTTTCACCATGCAATGTCAGGTTTCTTTTTGCGCTGCATGTCCACTAATCCAGAACAGGGTCAGTAGTACAATCTGCATCTGCTTTACTAAACACAGCTGGACTTCATGTCCCTTAACAATTAACTTCCTGATGGCCTTTTTTATTATACTGCCCACTCTGAACTTTCATTAGCTATGTTCAGAAATAGGCTGGCTTTATCTTCGTTTCTTAATTTTTTTTTTGTTAAATCGGTGTCAAGTTCAATTCCAGGTAAAAGGTCGTAAAAAGTCCTAAAATCTTTGCTTTCTGAAACCTGCAGATAACCCTGAAAAAGAGCGCCAAGCCACACCGGAATGTCCACTCTCTCTCTCTCTACACACACACACACACAGAGAGGAAGCTGGCTGGCAGGAAACCCAGAGTAGTGTTCCATTTAAGGAGGAGGGGGGTGCGTTGAAATTCCTCCCCTTATCGTCCCAGCGGCTGGCTCCCAGTCACGACCGTGGCTGCTATTTCCAGATTGTTTGTCATAGTTTAAATAGTGCTTCATTTCCCCTGCGTTTCAAGTGGGATGCTCTGATGCTTCTGATGGCTGGCGCTTTAGTGGAGGAAAAATAAAGGTGAAAAAGAAAGTGTTTTTTTTTTTACTAGTCAACACACTGATGAGTTGGACTGTTAACTGTGCAAATGACTCAACACAAAGCCAGGCACTTCACAAGTTGGAGAATATTCATATCTTTTTCTTTCCTATACTATTCTATTCTACAGCTTTATGTAATTCTGTCCCGTCCTGTCCTGTCTTGTCCTGTCCTGTCCTGTCCTGTCTTTGGTTTTCTGACCCAGAACTTCTCTTTAGATTAGGTTTAGATTACAGATTGGATTTGGTTCTTTCAATTGTGTCTATTCTCCAGCTTTATGTAATTCTGTCCTGTCCTGTCCTGTCCTGTCCTGTTCTGTTCTGTTCTGTTCTGTTCTGTTCTGTTCTGTTCTGTTCTGTCCTGTCCTGTCCTGTCCTGTCCTGTCCTGTCCCTGGTTTTCTGACCCAGAACTTCCCTTTAGATTAGGTTTAGATTACAGATTGGATTTGGGTCTTTCAATTGTGTCAATTCTCCAGCTTTATGTAATTCTGTCCTGTCCTGTCCTGTCCTGTGCTGTCCTGTGCTGTCCTGTCCTGTCCTTGGTTTTCTGACCCAGAACTTCCCTTTAGATTAGGTTTAGATTACAGATGGGACTTTAGTCTTTCAATTGTGTTTATTCTCCATCTTTATGCAATCCTGTCCTGTCCTGTCCTGTCCGTGGTTTTCTGACCCAGAACTTCCCTTTAGATTAGGTTTAGATTACAGATTGGATTTAGATCTCTCAATTGTGTTCGATTCCGATTCCAATTCAATCTCCACAACGGAGGTTCTTAAACTTTTTCAGTCCACAACCCAAATGCCAAATGTAGTCTCTCTCATCCTTGGACCCAAGATCTTTGAAGCTCATTGGTACTCTAGTCGTGCTGTGACCCATTTCGGATCTTGATCCACAGAAACCAGGCTGGACATTTTGTTCTCCTTGGTGCTGACGGTCTCCTCCTTTCTGCGATCACGCTTGATTGCCTTTGCTATCGGTAGATGACTGGATGCTGTTTTCATAATCACATCAAGATATTCTCCTGGATGCTGCGGTCAACATGGCCGGAGGGACATGTGGTTTCTGGCAGAGGAAGAGAAAGTCAGATCGCATTGCTTCTAGACTGAATCATTGATGCACTGGGAACCGACAGACAGGGATTGCCAAACATCTGAGACACTTTTCGGAATGTTAATGATGACCCTTCCAGCATTCAGTTTCCTAAATCAATTAGACTGCGGTCTAAATGTACGCTGTAAATCACAAGTTATTGTCACGGAGCATTTAGAGGCATCTAAATTGTACTGATGTGACAGAGTTCGCATTGTGTACAGTGTGTTCTGCATTCTCGTTTCCCCATAGAGGAACTCATTCTCTAGGTTCGGGGGGCTCTGGAAAACAGGGTTCCTACGGTCACAGAGAACTGCGAACAAAGGTATGGGAAGTGATAGATGTCAAAAAGGTTTCCCATTACCTGGTGAAGTTGGGCTTTTTTCCAACTATAGCTTGGCCATGGGAGGATCAAGGTTCCTTCCAAGGAGAATGATGACCCAAAAAATACATTTGCTGCTTATATAAGTGAAAACAAAACCACTGAGCACACAATTAGGAGTCCTTGCAGTCACGAAGTGTTTGGTCATGGTGTATTCACAAACTTGGAAACACAAGTTAATGCCAGAACAGTGTTCAAATTTGTAAATATTATCAATATGTGATGTTCAGTACATTCCACAAGTTATTTTGTGATGAAGGGTTGTAATTGATTACTTCAGTTAGTGATCTAGCCTAGGTTTCCCAGAATGCCTTTCAACAACACCCAGAGAAGGGGTGTAAACTTTCAATCAAAGGTGGGCATCTAGTTCGTGAACATTGGGACATATCTATGATTGTGTCCTCCTTAACACGGTCTTACCTACTACTGCGTTGTTAACCCTGCCGGTGAGTTTTATGAATATAGGCCAACATGTCTTGTTGCTGCATTGCATTCTGGTCTATTGAGGCTACTGTCAGTGGAGAAATTGGTCTCTCTCCTCTTCTACGATGGATTTCTCTGTATGATTGTTGAACGTCTCTTGGTGCAAAATGGAGACTCTAGAAAGAAGCCCTCGCTCTTTGATTCTGAGGGACTGACACCAGAACCTGACGTTTACCGTTGATGTTTTAGATCCTGAAACATTATCAAACTCCATTGTAGCTGCTGGAAATTTTTGGATGTGATGTCATGTTGCCTACATTTGGCCAGTTATCCTCAGGGAGACGAAATATACCCAACCGAACAACAAAATAAATCCAGAAACGCAAGGTACATCACCAATAGAGATCTTTCTAGAGCTATTTCTTGCTTATATAAATCTAGCCACTGAAATGATCTATTCAGAAGAAAGTAATATCTGAACATAGACGCTGACAAACACAATAACTACTCATGGAAGATGCACTCGCTCACGGAATCTGAAAAGCCAGAATCTGCAGCATTCCAAGCTTTCCCCTGGTGTTTTTGTGTTTTTTTTCTCCCCAGAAACCACAGCACTGCTCCCCATCACAAACCAGATATTTCTTTCACCCCACACTGGAACGCTGGTGATGATAGTGCAACTCCGCCCCTTCGCAGTCTAGTTCGGCTCAAAGATGGCCACCAGCTGGCCGTGCGCACACACCGCGTCCCATGTCGGCATCCGTTCAGCCGGAGACTTCAGGCGGCTAACGTGGAATCGGGCTCGCGCGCTTTGATCGTCGCGCTTTCATGTATGCACAGTATGGAAGACTTTTCATTTCTTCCCCCCCCCCGTCTTCCCGGTTCTTTTGTTGTGCGATGGTTTGGATGTAGTTTTTGGATTGCCGGGGCTGCATCTGTTACGAGTCAAGATGCAGAGGCAGACGGAGATGCACACATGTATGCAGACTGGGGAATCGACTGACATGGGTTTTTTTTTTTAAGGTGGATGCTGATAGTCTTGGATTGAAGCTGAAGAATTTGTGTTCTTGTCAGGGTGGAAAAACCTCTGAAGCAGCATTTAGACCAGTGGTCCTCAACGTGGGGTCCGGGGGGACCACCAGTGGTCCTTGAGAGGGTTCCAGGGGGTCCCCAGCGAATTGATAAATTGTTGAACTTCAGCATTATTTCATTTACAAGAAGTTAACACAATTAGAGAATGTAGAAGAATGACTGTTTTGATCATAGTTTCTCTGTTATCTCTCTACCTACAATACAGATAGTCATGGAATTCTGGACAAACTCATATCTAACAATAAAGATATTCTCATATTTGCGTCTGAGAGACAAAATCTCATCATATGGGGGTCCGTGGCCCTAATGTGGACTAAATTAGGGGTCCTTGATATGAAAAAGGTTGACAATCACTGATTTAGACCATCATGGGACACTAAAACTCTCCACTGAAAGCCAAACTAATGAAATTTTAGGTGGGTTAGCAGCTCTTTAAGGCAGAGATTTCATTGCAGGTTTTACAATCTGCTGAGTAAAATCCTCCCACGCCACGCTGGAATGCCTGACCATGTCATTGGCCAGACATCTGATATGAAATAATAACAAAACATAGTGACTAGCTGTGGTCAGGGAGGAACCTCCATCATATCAGAGACGGACCACACCGACTGGACCATATCTAATTTTTAATAAGAGGACAATATCAGCTCCATAAATCACTAGATTGATGCATCAGTATAACCCTAACACACACACACACACATACACACATTCACATAGAGACATGCATACAATGTGTCTTGTGTTTGTGGCTATAGAAAGGAAGTGCTGGCCATAGCAGATGTC
>NW_027281937.1:260000-305467 GCF_046629955.1 Centroberyx affinis | reverse complement strand
TGAGGCGAACGAGGGCGAAAGCTTGCATAAAGAGACAGAGACAGGGGTAGACAGAGGGAAAAGGAGAGCGAAGGGGGGGGGGGGGGGGGGGGGCAGAGGAAGACAAAAGAGGGAGGGATAGATAAATGGGGCAAAGAGGCAGAACTCCCATTCAAAATGTCACAAGCCGCTAGCTTATTGAACAAGGAAATATTTGCAAGTGAAATATTCAGAGTACGTCTGGGAACCGGTCAGAGCAGCCGGACCTCACAGCAGGGTTTGGATTCAGGTGGGGGGGGGGGGGGGGGGGGAGAAAAGGCACCTTGTCTGCTGTCTAGACGGAGAGAGATGAAGCGTGATGTACTGTCAGCAACACCAAACTGCCCAGGCCCAGGCAGCTGCATAAAGCAGGTTTAACACTAGACTGGTCTGTGATCCTCAGGTTGGACTGTCTGTTACTTAAATATTACGACTTATGACTTATTTTAGGTAGGAAAGTTAGCCACCTTCCTCTTGGCTAATCTTGATTGTTCAGGAGAGCAAGAAGAGAGAAGAGAAGGCCCTGTTTTTAACAGCATTTAAATAGCAAAACGACACAAAAAAATTGTAGTCTAGTTACGCATACACTATTGAATGTAGTGGAACTTAGAAATATCTACAGAAATAAAAGTATACAGACAGCACATTATTTTAGATATCATTGTTGATATCTTTTATTGAGGCAAAGGGTTTGTGGGAATTTGGGGGATTTAAGAGGGTGGTTGGAAATGGATGTAGGGAGGTTGGGCGCGTGTGTGTGTGTGTGTGTGTGTGTGCGTGCGTGCGTGCGTGTATGTATGTGTGAGCACAGGTGTCAATGTGCTCAGGAAGAATTGGAGGACTTGTTGGAGTCTTGGAAGTCGACTCCGTCTTGTCCTTTGGAGTAACAGCATCAGCGAATCTTCGCAGCCAGCTATGCTCGTCCTTCTTCTCCAAAATCCCACTGATGTCCCTCTCCAGATCAGCAATCTTATCCACCATGAAGCTTTTTCTCTTTGCCCTCTGTCACTCTTTCTCCTCCAGGGCCTGCTGGTTGTAAGTTTTGGCCCTGAGGAGACCGGTCCTCTCCTCCTGCCACTGGAGGAGACAGCTCTCCAGCTGCTGCTCAGCCTGCTTCAGGGTGGTTCTGTTCCTGGGCCTGTGCCTGGGCCTGGGCCAGGGCCTGGGCCAGGGCCAGGGCCAGGGCCTGAGCCTGAGCCTGGGCCTGGGCCTGTTCCTGTTCCTGTTCCTGTTCCTGTTCCTGTTCCTGTGGGGCCTGGGCATGTTCCTGGGCCTGGGAATGTTCCTGGGCCTGAGCATGTTCCTGGGCCTGGGCCTGGGCCTGAGCCTGGGCCTGAGCCTGGGCCCTTTTCTTCTCATTTTTTTGTAAAGCACCTTGTAACCTTGTTAAGAAAGGTGCTATATAAATAAAGTTTATTATTATTATTATTAGTATTAGTATCATTAAATTCAAAAGGGTTTGGAGGATGTAAAGCAACGTAAAATGAGTGTGTTCCACTGTGTACAAATAAAAGAAAAATTCAGAATGATATTACTGATTACACTATACTGAGTGATATCTGAATCTATTGTTATGGAAATTTCAGAGCAGTTTGACAGCGGTGTACATTAGCGCACATACGCACACACACACACACACACACACACACACACACACTAACACACACTCTCACTCTTGATGATATCATCTGTTCAATCAAAGACACCCAGTGCCCATGAGAGACCAAACACTCAGAGGAAACAGCCGTCCACAAGAGAGTATCTGTACTTGTAACACAATGCTCACTCTGTCATCAACATGCTGCCCTCTGCTGTTGCATTAAACACTCTTCAGCATGCACAAGCTGCAAATCATGTGGGAGTCTGCCATCCAGTGGTAAACTAGCAAATCATTTCCAAAGAGGCTCTGGGAACTAAATCTTTGAAATGAAAAATGAAAATATAATATTCCTACAGTATTCCTATAGAGATACACAGTGTGTCTCTAATACTCAATAGTGACTTTATTGTAACCTTATCATACTTTATGGTATTTTTCATTTCCTATGGTATCATTGTAATATTCCAAAAGGTTGTTATATAGAGAGTTTGAAGTTTTGCCCTCATTTGTATCCTATCTATAGGATTACTACAGTTATTTCTCATTTCCACAAAATTGTAGAGAGGATTGTAGAGGATGTTGTTTCAAGACACACTACAGATTAGCCTTCATGTAATTGTGTTATCCTGTTTTGAAATCTTGTGTTTTTACCCTGCGCTATTATTATTGTCTGTCTTTTGTATTACTGTCTGTCTTCTGTACTTCTGTTGTACTATAACTACTCTTATTTTCTGTGAAGCACTTTGTAAACTCTGTTTTTAGAAAGGTGCTATACAAATAAAGTTTATTATTATTATTATTATTAGTAGTAGTAGTAGTAGTAGTAGTATATATTGTCATAAACGTGCTTATCAACCCAAAGAATATTCCAATAGGGACTTATAGTGCATCTGTGGAAATAGTGATCTTATTGTGTGGTGTAATTACTTGACCTATAGCAGCTGCACGATAGCTCGCCACAATGTTTGTATCAATTGATATTCTTCTAAAATGTTTTGTTTGGGAATGACAGGCTTGCTGCACCCACAGAGGAAATATTTTCGAAGATTTGTCCTGTTCTTAGCAGCGGCTCAACCACCTTTACTGATTCATCTTCAGTCGTCAAAATCGTGTAATCAGTTTCCTCCTTCTGGTGGATGAAGAGAAAAAGAGAGAAAGAAGGTGAGCTCCTGCCTCCTGCTTTCACGTTGACCTCTCTTTCATCCGGGCTCATGTCTTTTCCTGGGCTCTGATGAAGTCTCTGTGAAGGGAGTCTACTAAAGGGGCCCTTGTCGAGTCTCAGAATCTCCCTCTGTGTTTATGTGTGAGTGCTTAGAGTGCAGGGACCAATTACACTCACTGATTGCTTCATCGTTGAAAGAGCAAACCACTTATCCCTTTAGTGGCCATTATAAGGAGCTTTTAATTCCATTTGTACAGAAGTGTACTCTTAAACCTTCAGACAAAGCTCTTTTGACTGCTGAAAAGTTCAGATTGAAGACAAAAGGTTACAAAGCAACAAATGAACACTAATTATGCATTATATTGCTAACTTTATATTGCTGTCATTATGCAGTACTAGTGGGCAATTGGACACTTGTTGGGACTTTAATATAGTTTCTCATTTTGTTGAGTGAGTTTTAATGAGTGAACTTTCAAGCCTATAGTATTATTACTTTATGATAATACCATCTACAAAGTCTTGGACTAAAGTTGGTGCAAAAGAGATTCACATTTTTGTTTTGTTGATCTTTTTCATTATTTTAGCAACTCATTTTCGTTATCTGTTATATTCATGAATGTAAGAGCAAGGAAGCTAGTGTATTTAGAGATCAGTGCAACATGCAATACAGAGAGATGTGACTGTGACAAGAAAAGAAAAGAAAAGAAAAGAAAAGAAAAGAAAAGAAAAGAAAAGAAAAGAAAAAGAAAAGAAAAGCGATGAGCATTATAATCGAGTGACTTGTGGAATTCTGTCAGTCATATATCAAGTGAAGGAGATGTTTCTTTAATTGAATTGTCAGTTCTTACCAATGACCTTTGTTCTTTTTCTTTTTGAGGAAAACCACATTTTCAGCTGCACGCTCTTTATTTTTTTTATTTTTTTTATTTTTTTTTGGAAGGGGGTATCACTCTCTTCTCCATCCTTGCCTTCCCCCTATTTGTCATTGTCCTTTTTTTTTCCTTTAGTGTCTCTGAGTGTTGCTGTTCCATTTCTGAAACTGCCTGCAGCCTCTCATTATCCCATTCTGCAACTTCAGAGTGAGTCTCAGGATATTGGACCAATTGTGAAGCTTCCTGCTCCCAACCTGGATTCAGCCTCTCATTCCCTCTCTCCTCCTGGATGTAGTGAGTCTCTGGGTTTATTTCCCTCTCAGCAGCTGCCTCTGCTTCCCCACATGGGTTTGGCAACTCATTCTGACATTCTGCGTTTGTTAAATCAATCTGTGGATCTTGTTCCTTCATCCAGGTCCATGTATTGCATCTGTCTTTTCTCCTCTTCCTCCTGTCTTCCCATCTCTCTCATTCTTTCTAGCTCTTCTCTTCTCTTCTCTTCTCTTCTCTTCTCTTCTCTTCTCTTCTCTTCTCTTCTCTTCTCTTCTCTTCTCTTCTCTTCTCTTCTCTTTGCCAGCTCAAGCTGAGCAGCATTCTCATCCTCATCTCACTTTCACTCCTCCTCCTCCACTCCTCCTCTGTGACTCTGGGATTTTCCTCCTCATCTGGACTGATAATGTCTCCTCTCTCCTGCTATTGCTTGTCATCCTTCCTCTTGTCTTTCACCGAGGGACCAAACCTGAGTTATATTTCCCTCAAGAATTGGTAGAACTTCTTCAACCAGCTTTTCTGTTGGTTTGGAGGGTTTTCCTCATCCCTCTCTTCCTCCTCGTCCTCACTATCTGCCTGGTTATTTTCCATTTTGTATGAAATTGTATATCTGTGGAAAACCATATTAAAAATGTTACTGTAGGCACTGTGATTTGGACATTTTGCTTCTGTTTCACCTAACTCATTAACAGTATTGCTGCTGAGAGACAAATACACTTTCTATTTAACAAAGACAGAACTTGAAGAAAGCTGGCCTGTTTGAACTCTTCAGTGAACTCAAAACACATGTCATCAGTTGTTACTGATTAACATGTGACTGGTGTCACCTCCTCCCTTTGAGCAGCAGAGCATGAGAGACACTGGAGGACTTCAGCCAGGCTCCAACGCACTGAAATCAAATGAAATACTGACAATGAAGTAACAAAAGTCTTGTATCAATGTCAAGCACAGGCAATCCGCACAGTTTGCTTGTCACATTTGTGGGGAACGATTTACTAGACATATCAAACTGAAAAACACGCATGGCAGCAACACCATGTATGTACAGTGTTTGCAGCAAAGGGTCAACTTGCAAACCATCCCTAAAACAAACAGATGAATGGAAGATGGAGGAGAATTTACAGGCATAATATGGGAATATTAGAAAAGGCCTTAATCAATAAATAACTTTAATTCTCACTCCTCTACCCAACATTTCTTTCTAAATAAAACTTTGTTTGGTGAAGAATTAGGATTGGCTGCTCAGGCTGCTTTGATGCCACCGAGCCATCTGAAATGAAAAAAGATGCTGGGTTGAGAAAGCCAGGAAGTGTTCCTGAATGCTGAATTTACACTTCTGATGAAAACATCATTCAAAAGGCAACAATTCATCACAAGGATTCAGTCCTAACTGGTGTCAGACTGAACATCTTAGTTTTGAAACTGCCTTATTTATGTAAAGATACTTTCTGTAAAGAATGGATCGTTTTGGTGATGGACGACTCTTATAAAAAGGCCATTTTTAACATGTAGGTTTGGACAACATACAACATGTTTTGTTGTATTAAAACATTACACAAATATGTGTTAGCCCAAACAACACACACTGTTGAAAATGACACATCCTTCCTAAGCGTGAAATATTCTGCTTCATTTCATCAGTAAATGTCATATTTTACACTTTCAACTGTGTTCATCTGTGCTCAGTAAATGTCATATTTTACACTTTCAACTGTGTTCACTGTGTTCTTAGGATATGAGCCACCCAGACCTCTGAGGTCATCTGGGACCGGTCTGTTAGTTGTTCCCAGGGTGAAAACTAAATCAGGTGAAGCTGCTTTTAGTAATTATGCTCCCAATTACTGGAATAAACTTCCAGAAGCACTGAGATGTGCTCCCACTGTCAGCTCTTTTAAAAGTTGGCTCAAAACATTCCTTTTCTCTGTGGCCTTCTGCTAAATCATCTGTATGTAGATGTAACAGGTGTTATCTTTATTTATTTATTTTATTTATGTTTTGCCTATTTTATGCAAAATTATTCATAAATTGGCGTCACAAACAGGATCCCAACAGGAGTCTAGAGGAACTCTGGTGAGTAGTTTATCCGCTCTGATGGGATCCTCAAACCTGTATTGAGAATTGAAGGATTTCTTGAAGTTTATAATTGTAATTGTTTAGATGATCTGTGTATTGTTCTACAGGAACATTTACAAGTCCTATAGGGGCTGTGGGGCCTGCCTATAGGGTGGGGTAAGACCACTGGAAAGACTCTAGGCTCCTTCGAAGAATCCTTCGAAGAATCCTTCAAGATCTCATATAAATTGATTTCCTTTTTGAGAGGAAAAATTGAGGGAGTCGCTCTCAGAGAAGTTGTACTGGCTGACCAGAGGTGTCACTAGTGTGAGAGTGACTGCTCAACATCTTTCTTTCTTTTCGTTTTTAATGTCATTTTATGTATTTTTTTCTGTTTTATGTGAAGCACATTGTATTTGCCTTGTGTATGAAATGTGCTATATAAATAAAGTTTGCCTTGCCATGCCTTGCCTTGCCTTCATCAAGTTTATTTATAGAGTGCATTAACAAAGAGGTTTGTCACAAAGTGCTTTACAGAAAACAAGGGACACAAAAACAGTTAAAAACAAGGATCTTTGTTAAGACAGCATTGGGTCATGAAATCAGGTTAAAGTAAAGCAACAGTAGTCAGGCTAGAACATTTTGCAAAAAGTGTGCAATCATAGCCGTTGTTTTAGGAATTACAGTTACATCTGCTTTTACATCATGGTTTACTGATATTATTCCTAGGTAGCTGAAATTACAACAAACTTTACAATTTGAAAGACCAGAACAACTGCGTCTGTGACTGTACCAATTCCTTTTCCTGCAGGCTGCACAAACAGACCTTCTGTAAACTGAACTGAATAGGTGTGAAAAGTTCACTTTGAAGCACTGTGGCTTAAATCCACCTCGACTGGTTTTTCTGACCTCATTACCATTTCTCTGAGCTAGGTGAAAAAGCAGATGGGGCAGCTTGTTTTTGTCATGCATGCTGAGGACTGGTTTCTAAAGGGAAGCTCATTATCATCAACACACGGTGCGCATAGTTTTGGTAGCTCATGTCAACATGTGCATCAGTTAAACAATTTCAAGAGGTGAGCACCAATGTGAAGTTTCATATAATTTTAGTTAGACAACAGCTTTTTTGTTACAAATGTCTGACATTAATTTGCAGCAACATATCTAATCCTCAACCTCATTCACAGTAATTCAAAAACTGCTTGTTAAAACACAAATCCATCTTCAACTTCATCCAGAGTAACTTTCAACTCACTGTGTTGTTATATCCTGCAATGAAACCCCTTTATCTAAAGCTATATGTGCCTATGTTCCTCTTTCTATTAGCCCATTAAAATTACATGATGATTAGAGTAATTTGCTTACAAATGTGGCCTAATATTTACATCTTCATATTGTAAACACCCACACTGAAGTGTCATTGAGCAAGTTTCCAGGGCTGCTGTGTAACTGACCCTGACCTTTGACTTCCTGTGGAGAGGCCAAGCGATAAGAGAATTTCTCTAAAGTGATCAATAAAGTGTCATATTAGTAGTAGTAGTAGTAGTAGTACAATTAGTAATAGGCTAGTAGTAGCAGTAGTAACAGTTGTAGTAGCAGCAGTGGTAGAAGTAGCCTAGTAGTAAAAGCAGGAGAAGTGGTAATAGCTGTGGTAGTAGTAATAGCAATAGTAGTCATAATAGTAGTATAATAATAGCAACAGTACTAATAGCAGTAGTAACAGTAGTAGTGGTAACAGTAGTATTAGTGGTCGTGGTAATAGTTAGTCCCACAACTAAAAGTCTCATTCCATACCAGTAGGTGGCAGCAGCGCCGTGCAGTCGCACAATGAGTTTGAGAACCCAAAGGATTATGGGTATTTACTCCAATAAAAACCAACGTGAGCGGAACGTAGTAACAACTTTTTGCTCAGAGGCAGACGCGTAGAGGCTGTACGCCACGTAGCTCCAGCTTTTTCGTAAAAACTTTTAGGTTTTACGTAAAAAAAGCTAAAATAGCTGGTAAAATAACGCCATTGCTATCGGTATTTCAATTTTTTTTAAGCGAATCACAAGAAGGCAGCGTAAACCTCGCTCCAGAGAAACGCGAGTCAGCAAGTAATTTGCTCGGGACTGAAAAGACTTTTTTCTCGACAGTGATTTTTTTGTGTGAAATGTGTATCGAGACAATGGATACCAAATCGAAAAGCCTCAAAACTGATTGCCTTCGCAAAACCATGAAGCCTGGGTCGAAGATGAGGTGGAAACTGCTTCGTGTGGCCTCTGAGGCCGAGGAGGCCTCCAAACTGTGGCGGACCAACACGGTGAAGGCCACCGTCCGGAAATATCTCCGCCGTGAACAGAAGAGGATACAGCTGGTCAAACTTGCTGAAGGACTCCGCAAGAAAGAGGAAGAGTCCAGGTACGAGGCGGTGGAAAGCCACGCCGATGCCTTTACGCCCCGTCATCCAGCGGGAGCAATGGCGCCTGAAAACACCACGCAGTACTTGATGGCTAATGTTTATGGTGATATGTGCAACATAGATGGAAACCACTGTAACCCGCATCCTGTTTCATCATCAGAAATCCCCGCAGACATATATGACGAATCTCTGTCACCCAGCAGTGTGTATATTGCATTGGACTCTGCTTATACGAGCTGCCTTGCCTTTCAACAGAGGGACTTTGAGGAAGTGTTTGGCCTGTCTGCGTAAAGCTAACCCGGACTGAACTGGTCTACGTGGCCTTGTGAAACTGGCCTGCCTGTTCTCAACTCTATCAAGCAGAGACTTCAGGCCGAAGACAAAAGGTGTGAATGGATATTGTAAATATTACGCTTGACTGTTATGTAGAGTTTATTTTAGAAGATATGTATATTAATGTATTCGCTGTACGAAGTTATATTGTGTTTTCCTTGATTTTAGCCCTGATCTCATTATATGGTCATGTCGCATGATTCATGGTTGGGCTTTATTTCTCACAGCGACGCATCGGACGCTGCCCGCCCAGTAGGGAGCGCTCCTGAGCCCGTCGCCCTGCCCCGAGGAACGAACCAAACGCACCTTTGCCCTGGCCACGAAATTGGGTAACCCAGGTAAACCCGTCTCAACAGGAGAAGGGCGAAGGTATTATTGGTACTGTATTGTCATTGAAGATGTGCATGTCACCGTGTTGGGTCATTTTACAGGTCTCAGTAGGAAGTAACAGATTGATGTGATGTTGGGCTGAAAAGTGCTTTCCACAGTCACTGTTGTCTGAGCCTTTTCCAGGTCGCCCTGCAAGGACAAACGGCTTGGCTGTAATGAGATGCACAGCAACAACAGACCAAGGAGGTCCATCTTCAAAATACTGACATGAGGTGACTGTTCCATTGGTTGTTTCCCAGAGGATTGTGCTCAACTGAAATGACGTCACAAGTTGAATTATATTGGTAAAATATACAGGTTTTTTTGTGGTTAATGCTAATGAAATTGTACTCTTAATGCAAGATAAATAAGCGACTAGTACTATGCAAGTACGGAAGTTATAATGGAGGTTCAATAAAGACGCTTTGTTAAATGGTATATTGTCTTTTATGTTTGCTTATTCCATTTTGAGAAATTCACTAGGAAGTGGTGTCTGTCTTATTGCCAACTGTACTGTTATTGGCCACATGTGATATTTTTCCAGGTTTGTACTGCATTCCTTTGCCATTTTCAGTAACACTTATAATGTAAGGTAACGGAGCGTTCAAGACACAAGCCTTCAATGTTTGGTCATCATCAGACTCCATTTTAATGAAGTAACTAGTTAGAAGTAGTGTGGTTTCTGTGTATGTGTTGAGAGCAATGCTAGTTTTACATGGTAAGATGTGTGGAACTTGTTCTATCATGTTCAAAGCAAGTCAGTACTTGTATTATATTTCAACACTTTTCTATCTCAGACAGTAAAACACAGAAATAGACACATGGTGAACAGCACGACCAGTCAAAGGGCAAGTGAAACTGGAAGCATGTCCTTTGCACTATGGCATGTTTTAGGTGTTTCAACAGTTAAAAATAAAACGGGACCAGTCAGCGGTTCCTGTAGTAACAAGACTTGCTATCTGGATTATGTAACAATATATAATCATGTAATACATGCTCCTAGGTTTGAACTCATCCACATTTACCTCAACTCTACATCTGCCCTGGTCTCAAAATGGTAACAGAATGGTTAAGTCTTAACATGTTTGCACTTATAATATGTGATGACTATTCACCTTTCTATACCATTTTCAAGGTATGGGGATGGTCAGGTGATTGCTCATTTTCCACTACAGTCACATGAGTGGTGGTAGGCCTAGTATTTAACACCACAAAAGCCTTGGATTTTTGATTTTGTTTAACTTAATGGGGAAATCAATTTCTAATTGCATGCAGATTTGACAATTTAACTTTAATGTTATATTTGCATAATGTAACTTAGTGTGCATTTATTCATTTAAGCTTTTGACAATGATGGACCTCAGGAATTATACCACTAAAATAAAACTGAGTTTCTAGCTAGTCCTCACAAAATGGTGTCCTTTAGTCAGTAACTAGCAGTAAGAAATGTACTTGATGTAATCATTGAACTATTGGTCCAAAAGTGAATTTCATTTTACTTTCAGTGTTTATTTGAGTAGGGACAGATAAATAGACATGGAACATAAAAAAATAAGTCTGATGTCACATAGCATTTATAGCCTAAGCTAATTTTCAATGTTTGTGCCTAGATGGGCTTTTCTTAAAAAAAGAATACACACAAAAGGATGTTAACATAAGAAAAATGGTACCAAATATATTTACAGACGTTCACAAAAAAAGAGCGCCAGGTGAGGACTATGAGCTAGTTACAACTTTGAACAGAAAACTACTGAGACAAAAGACAAGGAAGTTGCAGTATAAATTTGTATCACTATAGTCTTGTCTCTATATTTAAGACCCTGCCCCCCACCACACACACCCCTCTACTTGGCCAAAGGAATCCCTTCCAACAGGTGCAGTGTTCACCCCTCACCCTCACTCTGAGTCATGTCATGCTTGAAGCTGCCACAGGATGGCAGTAGAGACCAAAAAACTTGGAGACCAAGAAGGGGAAAACTTGTGAGACCTGATGCCACAGGGAGAGGTGTTGATTATTGGCGGTCCACTTTTAGATCGTGCCGCATGGCATTTGTTTGAGCGAGGAGCAAGGGGCACACTATGGCACTTTTTTAGATGTGGTCTTTTGGCAGCGGGCTGGCAGGGACAAACGACTCGGGTTACAGCAAGTGAGGGTGGCAACATCGGTGTCTGAATGAGTTTGAAACCTTTGGACAGGCTGAATGTTAGCTATTCCAAAGACAATCCCTTATTCCATAGATTTGAAAGCGATGTATGTTAGCTATTGGCAAGTAGATACCATAATAGACCTATGGACTTGTTTTAGGGGAGTTTGAACAGTTTTGAACACTAAAAGTTCCCATTCTGTCTGAAAAAGAAAAAGAAGACAAAAGGGCTGAACTACAGTCATCTTGGTTACTTTTCAGTCTCTACCTGTCTGTCATTGAGGGCGATAGCTCTGAGAAACGGCCTGTCTCCACCTTATTGCTGCCGGGGTTCACTACCTGCCAATCTAGAAAGCTCACCCTGTGGTCCAACTGCCGGGAGTGATGGTCAACAATTACACCTAAGGTGCTCTGTTTGTGTTTGTGTGTGTGTCTGTGTGTGCAATGTGTGTGGAGAGAGAGTCAGACAGGATTGCTGTTGGCTGATTGATGAATCCTCCTGTGGGCAGCCACAGCATCGATCGGCTTGTGACTGGTGCAGTGCAGTGTACAGACTAGGTACCAGCACCGATGTCTACTCAGTTAAAACAACAGTTTTCCCCCTCTAAGCTGTACTTTTTTGTTTTTCCAGTCCCCCTGAGTTATGCTTGATTCAAGACACCCCCCAATTCCAAGATTTAGACTTGGCAAGACCAGCATGGCCTTTCAATAATAAGAGTAACAAACAACATTTATATAACACTATTTAAAGCAAATAAGGTTAGCAACAAATCACCCAAAACATATGTATTAAGAGTTGCATAACAATATCGGCAAAATCAATTAAATAGGTAAAACATATATAAAACCCTGGTTTGAAAGGCTTTTTAACCAGTTTCAGTCACTGGTTTTTGACATTAGTGGGTAGATTAAACCCAGTAAGGTTTAACAGACAATAGGTCCAGTATGATCTGAAGGTGAAATCCCAATGCTTGATTGGCAGAGTAAGCATGTAGCCATCTTGGTGTTACAACTGCTGTTGTGTAGCTGACCTTGACCTCTGACCTCCCTGTGGAGGAGGAAAAGCGCACCGTGAATTTCCCCACAGAGATCATTAAGTATCATATTATTTTCAGTGGTTTCAGCTGCCACCCAGCCCCACTGCAGCAGAGTCACTCACTCCCAGCAGGAAGTTTGGCTACTTGGCTTCACATGAAGAGAGGGGCAGCCAGCCAAGACGCTGGGCTGGGATTTGGCTCTGACAGGATTTTGGATACAGCCTCCTTTTAATTGGAGTCATTAAATGGTGTGTCAGCGTACATGTTTGTGTGTGCGGCTGGGAAAGAGACTATGCCTATGTGTGTGTGTGTGCGAGAGAGAGAGGGAGAGAGCCCTACTTAAAGTGCGAAAACACATCAAGGATAAGCGTCAGACTACAGTATGTGTGGAGGGATTTAACAGGTAATCTTCATTCCCAAGTCCCTCTCCGCCCCACATGAAGGCAAAATACTGAGCTGAAAACCGCTGATCACAATCTGTGTTGATGTATGTTTTGGTGCGAACTTCAGAACGCGCCCCGGAGAAATCAGATTAGAAAAGTTCCTCACATGAATCAAAACAAAGCAAGTGGCAACAATTTGAGCTCCCACGAGAAAGAATGCTGCTGGAGATCCTTTGTTGAGAGAAGTGACTGTCGTAAGTGTAAATATTTCAATAAATCAGCATTTTTCCACTCATGGGTGGGACTTCAAAGTGAATTCTGACTTGAACTGTTTTTGGAGAGGGGAGGGGTGAGTGGGGGTGGGGGTTAGATAGATGAGTAGGCTAATCTCAGTCTGCTGAGCGATAAGCATTGAGAGCATATCCTTTTTCATGTAAAAGGATTTGCCGCAAATGGGCGTCATTAAATGTGTTTAGCCCTAGACGAAATAGAGTAAATGCTATCATGGGCCACAATGGGGCAAATAAAACCATGGTTTTACCTGCTAGGGAACCATTTTTCTATCCTTTGTAAATCTGCAGTAGAATTCATCCCTTTTAAATTGATTTCCCTGTACAGTAGGTGGCAGCAGCAGGTTCTCATAGCAGCCATCTTGTGGTTCACAATCACTGGAACAGTTTTACAGAAGTTTATTGGACACTGAGTCTCTCTGAACCTCTCTGTGGATCTGAGGATGGCACACAGTCTAGCCATAGCTTTCATTTTTAATGCAGAGCCTCATAAATTTTCACAGTACAGAACCCAGATGAGAAATTCAATGTCTTGTCTTTGGACCGAGGATCATGAAAATTGTATCACCTGCTACCAAAAGGCCAGATGCAAAGTAACTTAAAGTCACAAGGAAACAGCATTTTGATGGCGTCTTGCTTCTGAAATTCAGTGTATTTCCAGTTGAAAGAGGATGTTGGGGCGGAAAACAACACATCAGGGAGGGGCCGATCAAAAGTAGGTTGGACCAGAACAAACATGGAAAGAGAAAGGCAGTGAAGCCTTGGTGTAAAGGGGGAGGGGATCAGAAAGTTGTGATGGTATTATTGGTTGTAATATTTCTGTGTGCACACTTGTAAGCCATAAAGTAACAACTAAAAATATGCCATTTTCCAGGAAGTGGGATTTATATATATTTTGGCATTTATTGTTAACTATATCAACTAGATACATTGTGAAAAGGACAATTAGCTAACAAAGTGACACAGTATTTTTTTTATTTCCTTGTGACTCAAAGTAACTAGGCTTATTTGGACAGATATGATGCAGTGTGAGAGAGAAAGACTGAATGGATTCACACCTTGCAGAGCTGAAGGGTCCCAGGTGGGATTCAAACCTCTGAACCACAAATTGAGGCATGTTGTGAAGGAAAGTGAGTGGACTACATCTTGCATTTGCACTCACCCAAGAATATACCCAATCTACTGGGAATTTCATTGCAACCGTAAGGGTGTACAGAGTAGAGAAATGTGTGTGTTTGTTTGTGTTTGTTTGTGTGTGTATGTGTTGTTTGCTGTGACCTTCGCAGCAAAATGACAGCAAAGTGCCATGGGACACTTAGGTGGTCACGTTAACCCACCGAGACTCAGTCACACACACACATACACACTCATACGCAAAACCCTGAAGGTACGCCAGATGCCGACCTGTGACTGCACATACATGCACAAACACTCACACACACACACACAGGGTACCTGAGGGACACCGGACCCCTCCACACACACCTTGTCTGCACACATAAATGCAACGCTGGGGCAGTGACGCCAGGATGAGCACATAAACACATTGAGGATATCAGATAGTCTAGCCAAAGGTCAGCTGAGAGAGGGAGTAGTCACTTTCCAATCCTGAATGTATTTGGTAGTAATGGAGCACTTACTGGGAGGCATGGCTGTTAACGATTACATTATGCATTATGAATAATAGGGAATTTATTCCACGTTAACATGGGGCTACTAGGCAGTTACATTCTTGTTGTTCTTCATATTTTAAGATATGAGGAGAGCATGCACATTGCATCATTATAAAAGGATAATGCATCATTATCCTTTACTCCTATGAGGCTGGTGCTGGCAGGCCAAACCCTGAGTTCAAGTGATCCAAAAGATGTGGTAAGACAGTCACACAATCACAAAGTCACATCTTCACCAATGTAATGTATTGATGTTTCAGTCTGTCCTTCATATTTTCTCTAGAATCTGTGCTCCCTCAGAAATCCCACTCATTATGAATGTGCATACAATCAAATATTTATTTTTTGTTTTCCAAGGTTACACATGAGTAATTCTTTGACTCTTTACTTTGGCCACATGCTCTGATCAAACTTGACTTGAAAATGCCTTTTCTCATTTTCACCCCCATGACCTGTTTTACTCCCTGTTAAACTTTGGTTAAATAGTATTTACAAATAATTTTTAGCATTTGTGTTACTTTGGAACAGCAGATGGGTGGGGGTTTGCCCCCCAAAATTGACACAATCACAGCAAAGTATTCAAAAGTCACTTTAGCATATATTTCTGTGACATACCTGTTACTATATGAAATGTCCTGATATGGTAAACCCCACCCATCTGGTTTCCCTTCTTCTGTTTCACAATCTCTATATCTCCCAGTGATGACGAGTGTTAATAGTGTAAGATGTGTGTGTGGATCAGAGAAAGGAGTGAGACCCACTTTACCCAGCAGTTAGAGCTGAGGTTTGTATAGTGACCCAGTTGAAAACTCACCGTGCCCAGTCCAGGGCGAGTGTATCATGTCAACTACACACACACACACACACATAAAATATACTCATGCTCACACTCTCACACAAAGAAAAAAATAGGGCAAGGAGAAGGGGGCACTGACGTTACCCTGTGCCCCCTTTGGGAATTAACCCCTCTGCAATACTGGCTCATTAGTCAAAACAGTCCTGGGCAAGGCAGTGAGGCATGTTTGTGCTACATCTATTTCCGTCCCCCTCTCCCCGTTTTGCTTTGGTTCCCTGCAGAGACCGGACAAGGGACATTAATGGCAGACAACCCAGCCTTTCCAGGGAAATGGGCAGGTAGAGAAGTGTGTCTGTGTGTGTGTGTGTGTGTGTGTGTGTCTGTGTGTGTGTGTGTGTGATACCATATCCACGGGTGGATTTTGCCTCGTGCGGTGACGGTTGCCTAAGTGTGTCAAGGACATGAACAGACAAACCTGGTATACCCAGAGTGTGAGAGAAGGCCTCATTCAATCATACTTTTTTTCCTTGCTCAGATTAATGAATGCATTTTTTTATCATCTTATTTGATTGCTTATTATTATCACTCTTCCTCTATGATTTATCCCTTTACACATAAACTAAACTTATTAAACTAAATAGTAATATTCACTAGACAGCTCTGTAACCTCTGGTCAGTTCACTGACTGATTTCACTCCCTGTTGCTATCGGAGACGCCTCGTGTCAGAAGTCATACACATGTCTGTGGGTGTGTGTGGTGGTGGTGGTGGGGGGGGGTATGCCATCTGTGTAGTGTAAAGGCATCATATTGGTGAACACTCCGATCTGACACAACACACACACTTACTCAGACACACACAGCTGCCGTCTTCCCTTGATTTGATAAATTCTGTGTTAATTTGTGAGTACAGTGCAAATAACAAGTCTGACTCATCCATTCTCCCACACACACACACACACACACACACACACACGTTGAACTGTCAGTCTTGTTCCCTACCTCTTCGACTGCATTGTAGCCTGAGTGAAGGATTTTCATGTCAGACCTTGTTTCACAACAGGTCGCCAGGTCAGAGGCAAAGCCTGTCAATCATGTCTGATCTTGGCTCTGATTGGTGGGTGGAGGTGGGGAGGCGTGGCCATATACATATGTGGCTATAGTGCAAGCCATGCCATTGTCCATGTCAGCTGTTACTTACTGGCTGAGCAACTTTTAGAACTTGAGATGGATTTCCAGCGTCCTTCACTGAGCTGCATAGTGCACACTAGGCTAGACAGGCCACTTTTGGCTTGTGAACAAAATGTCTTGTTGAGTTTTGAAAGCCAGAAGTCTCAGTACCTGTTAAAGTAATATTTGAATCATCGGTATTGGTCAACAACCCTATAAAACCCCCACAGATATATTATGGTCATTTTGTGCTCTATGGGACAGCAAAAATCTTACTTCTTGCACCTTTAACTAATGTTTGCATTGTTTCACCAGTTGTGCCATATAAGAAGACTTGCCTAGAAACAGTGGAAAAGTGCAGATCAGTGACAGTTCCCTCTGAATCTCAGTGTCTCTGGCACTATGGAGCCGGGGACAGCTGTGTCATTGTCAGATATTCTCGGTGGCAGCAGAGTGTAAACAACAGATGGTTGAGTACCTGAACAGCATGTCAGCTGCTACCATTCAATGTTCAGCTCCATTATGGCAGCACTGGATATAGTCACTGAATAGCCATGGACATTTTGGAGATAACCTGTGGTTCACTGTGCTGGCTCAGGTGTTTACAACGTGCTCATGATTTTATGGGTTTGAGTCTGGTTCATGGCTTGTGTCTCATGTGGCCCCCTCTACCTCTGACCTCTCCCAACCTGCATTATGACTTCCAATAAAGCAGAAATGCCTTCAGACAGAATCTTCCATAAATATAGGCTAGATACACCCCCATGACACTAATACACCATACGCTATCTCCTTTATAGTGCCATACTGCAGACTGCCCAATGTGCTTCGAATCAGTCACAAGACATGGCACTAGACAAGACACTAACACTGTCGGAGTAAGGGGTTTAATTCCCCCTGGTGCTATCCATTTCTAAAAATGTATGCACTCATGGTGCTGTGAGATGCTTTGGATAATGGATGACTGTGTAAACCCATAACCTCTCAACTAGAGCCAAGCTCAGGGATGCACAAACATTTGCAATCGTTTGTAGAAGTCAAGACAAATTTATTTGTATAGCAATTAATCACAGTTACAGTCTGAAAGGGCTTCACATGCACGCCCACATTTTAACACAATAAATGAAAAACATCACTGCGTACACACACACACACACGCACAGCCCTTCCCTATGGTCAAAAAATAAATCACACATTGTTCAGCCTTTTTCACTCATGTTGAGGTTCAGTTTCTGATTTCGGTGTCAGGCTTTGATCCCCTAACTAAAGCCTCAGTATCCTCCATTGAAACCCAGAATAATGTGACTTTTTCTCACTGAAATCCATTGTCTTGGGAATCAAGCCCAAAAGCTCACACCCACCCGAAAGCAAACTCATCAGTATTCCACTCGAGTCGGTGAGTAACTTTTGATGAAAACGCTTGTTTTGGAGGCATTTGAGCAGATTCCACCTGCCAGCGGCTGCTTTGTTCTGCCGCTGCTGTGTGCTTGGGTAGAAATGAGGTGTAATAAGCTTGAGTCAATACGGAGCCGCGCGTTTTGGCAGGAGCTAAATAAAATGGAGGGAGATCGATATGATGAGAGAGCCAAGGACGACACACGCCTGCTCCCTCTACCCATCACCTGCTGCTGGACACACCGCCTGACAGCTATTTGTCACCCAATGCACACACGTAAAGGTGCAATCATACAAGCACACAGTGTCAAACACACACACCATTCTGTCACTGACAACATATCACCTGAACAACACTCTGTTTATTCTGGTTCAAAGCACACATAAGAGTGTGCACATGCATACGGTATATGGAAATAAGTATGTATAGGCACATGCGTGTACGCACAAAAACATGTCACTGCAGCAACAAATTATGCCATCCATTTGTGGACACCACAGACATCACATACGATCAATATCAACGCACAGATACATAAATACACCAACAAATGTCCAAACTGTCTAAACACACACACACACACAGCACACAGTTGTAGAAGAAGATGCGAGCCTCGAGGACAAAAGCTGCGGAATCGATCATGCTAACCGTGCCTCGCCATTGCCAGGAATAAGAGAAGAAAATTGATTTTTTTGTGAAATTCTCTGCGGTGAAGGATGACTCACGCTGTCTCACCGCCTCAACATGATGTGTGAAGAAAAAAATAGAAAAAGTGACAGAACAGCTGTATGGAAAAAAAAACATTCTGCACCTCACAGATGAAGAAGGACCAACATTTATGGGTGAAGGTTGATGGCATTAAATGGAAAAAAAACAACTATCCATGTTCATGCTCTGCTGTGTCTAGCAGTGCTTGCAGCTGTTTGCGAGGCAGCATGCATGTTACCCCCCAGTACTACTTTTGCCCTCAGTACCATTCCTGTCAAAAACTGTCCACACTCTTTCTCTGTAGCCTGTTCTATATTTGTTCTGTTCTATCTTGAGACTTTGTGGTTCTGTGAGCTCTCCCATAAGAAATGTGTCAAATTGTCATTCTGGATCCGTATCAAAGTCAATCACAAAATGCCTCCAAATCCACAGCTTGAAATGGATGTTTGCTAATCTGTCACCACAACTGTAATGTTATGTAGCAAGATATTTGAAGCCCACACAAGCAGAGAGATAAAATGTTCTTGTTGTTCGGCAAGAGGTGGGTGGTATTCATTTATCTGCAGTACATAAGTGTTGCTTTTCCGCATTCATCATCAAATTTGAACTAGAATCAGAATCACTCCAAGTATAATAAATGTACAGGGATTTGTCTTGGTGTCAACAACTATGACAGAAACAGCGCGGTACAGGGACAGCAGTGCAAGATATACAGCAGACAGTAAACTATGCATATCACTGTAAATATACATTAAGCATTCAATTATTATGTGCATTCAGGCAGCATGGCAATGTCCAGCAGTGCTGCGTGTGTCTCAGTGCAGAGAGGATCTGTAGTGATGGAGAGCCAGACGAGGCTGATGCTGGTCTCACAGAGAGAGTGTTTCGGTGTTTGTCCTCTTCCAGAAGACCTCCAGTATGAAATCCACTGCCATGGGGCAACGGATGATATTTAATGGAGTGTAAAGGTGATCTGGGCGTCGGTCATTCCAATGATAGGCGCCCTTTTTAACCTTTATTTACCCTGGGACGGTTTGCTGTTTTTACAGGATCACCTTGCTTCACATTTATTCAGTTACACACATTGACAGTGCCCTCTACAGCTGCCTCTTCTACTGTTTGCCATTGAACAGCTTCTATAAAGGACTATATTGACTTTTTGGGAGTTTGTCCCATTGGTCAGCTTACCCAATATCTGGCGAGAGGATTGGCATCAAAATAACTTCTGCATCCCTGGTGTTGTAATCATAGGCAATGAGCATTATCCTAAAAGTGAGAAAATGAGAAGCAGCTCTAAGGTGGTGTTGGTTAGTTAATTTTAATGGCACACATCTAAACCTGCCAGGCTTGTTTATGGGATTGGTAAAATTGACATAAAATTCAGCAAACAGAAACCACGCAAGATCTCTCTTCCCACAAGACTTTGGGCACAACTTGTTTTGTTTACACAGGAAGTAAACAAAGTTAGCCAGACAGCTAAAGTTTTTGTGCTGTTGATTTGGACTTCACTAATGATGCGGACTGAGATTTTGTTTCCAAGAGATTTGAATGCACAGACTATAGAACAATACCAACTGTGGATTACTAAAAGGTTGTGCGTTAGCATGCACACCGCACACAGCTATCTACCGGAGACACACATGATTTGGTGTCAATCCTCTCATCAGATATTGGGTAAGGTGACAATGGGCCAAAAGGTCAGTGTGGTCCTTTAAGCTTTCAGACTATACTTGCCCCCAACAAAGCTGTTATAGCTAATATGAGCAACTGAGTTTAAAGTGGTGGACCTGAGGAGCATTTGATGTCTCTTTGGCTATGCTGTCTTCTTGTTAACATGTGCGATTACTTCTACTGTGCCAGTAATTAATTTCTTACAGCCTTTGTTGGACAAACAGGCAGAGTCCTTTTGGTTTGAGGAAAACTGCACTAAGGTAAAACAAATCTCTAAGATATTTTGAGCAGTTTTAAATGATTAGTGACTGCTTAAAACCACTAGACAACCAGTGGTTACCTGGTGGATATAGAAAGAAAACATCATTTTTTTCTTTAGTTTATTCATCAAATCATGTAACTTGAGGAACTCTCACAAAATATATTATGTTGTGAAGAATTGAGGCTTGCACAGTACAGGCATGAAGTTGTGGTGGCAGGTTTCAGTACTTATTATAATATCACAAACAATTCAAATGCCTCTAGGCTTGGCATGTTGCCCATCTTAATCAGGAACAGGTTCGATAGCTGGCTGAGTGGCTCCCAACTGTTTACATTGTGTGTTTCCTTTGTTTGTCATTTGGTAGGTTTAGACAGTTTATATTGTCCATTGTTTGGGCCACATTGTGAGCTTATTTCCACTGGAATGTCATGTGAGTGAAAGTTAGCTGATTGATTTATTTGATATATAAACACCTCACCATTCAACACCATGCAACTACTGGTGAACCTGCATCCTTTAAGCAAGTAACTGTGAGTGCCAAACAATGTTGAAGTGTAAACACATTAAGGAACTTGTTGAAAGTTGTCAGATTCTTGGCTTCACCCGTGCATTGGAAAAACATGTTGGATTTTTTTTCTTTTTCTTTTTGCATAATTGATTTGGATCATTTTAAATAGATTAAAGATGCCTTTCCCACCTCTACTGGGACACATTGTTTATAGCTGATATTGTTCTGCATTGCAGCTCTGATTCTCTCTCTGTCTGTCTCTCGCTCATCCCACTAGTCTGTTACCCCTGACAACCATACCTACTGTTCATAATTATGCAAATGATATGGATCTCTGGGCCTATTAGGTGCTCATAAACAACCAACCTCTTCAACCATCCCTCAGTTTGTCTATCTAAATTGGCCATGATTACTGTTGGAGGTGGAGGCGTGAGTTTAATTGAATGTCACAACTCATTTCTTTTTCCTTATTTGCGAAAGGTCACTTTTTAAATGAACACAACCGTTTGTGCATCCACACACGTCTATACGTGGATGCAATTCCCTTTTCAAATTTAACCTCATCAAGAAATCTTATAGAAATAGAAACAGAATTTGCAGCGTGACATTTTTGTCCTCTCCACCTTTCTCCCCCTACACTTCTGTACGCTCGACATTTCGGTCAGTCGGGGCTAATGACTTCAATCAACCAACCAAACAAACTGCTTTTTTTCCACTCCAACTTCCATTTTCATGGTAGAACAATCTGTTCTTTCTTTCCTTTCCATTTTTCCCTCATTCGTCCATCAGTGTAATTGCACTCTTTCCAGGAATAGAGCGGAGCTGCCACGCTCTGTCAAGGAGCCCATGGTTAAAGTGTCCTTCACAAGGCCGCTGGAACGCTGTGGAGTTGTGGGTGTTTCTGAACAGTTTGTGAACTTATTCACACCTCGACTGGTCTCACCTCATTTACTTCTTCTATACTTGAACTCACCGCAAATAGCTGTCCTCATTCATAATCTGAATCAGCAGCAGAACCACCATCACCTTAATCACTAATTACACAACCATTTTTCCAGTGTTAAGTGTTGATCTTTCAGTGACAAGTGTTTGGAGTTGACAAGTGTTGATTGGAGTGTTTGTTCATGAGTAGAGCTGATATGTCTCTGGGGCAGGTCTTCAAATCTATCTAAAAGTGTTATATTAACTCTGATGGGTGTGGACTTTTATAAACACCGGCACAGTATTGATTTTGACACTCTCAGAGTTAAATTAATACTGACAATTTTGCTGTCTACAATAAATGTACAGGGATCATGGTGGCATTGGTGCAGATACATATTGACAGTGTAGGGTTTTTTTTCTAATTTTTGTTCTGAGCTAAAACAAAGAATTTCAATATTCCAAATCTCCATTTGAGGAGTATTATATGGGGATTATTCGATCAAGTGTTTTTTTGGGGGGGTTTTTGGACACGAGATGGGTGGTTTGCTGTAGGACAATTTTGTCAAATAGTTGCATACCTTGGAAAACTCAAACCTTCTAGCGCTCATCAAACCCAAGAGTTATGTGCACATACTACTTGACCCATGTGTGCTATACAGCACTCTTGGCCTGAATAGGAATATAGGCGGCTGTTTTGTCCTCTGTACCTTGCAGCCGGTTGTGACTCACTCTCATGTAATTGTGTCCAGCCGTTCCTATTTTCATCTTTCCCTTCCTCGGCTCTGAAAGTCAGCAACATTCAATTTCAATTTACGGTCTAAAAGCATGCTTAAGCTGCAGCAAGGACACCTCACTCAGCGGCAGTTGTTGATAGAAGCAGAAACCTTGGAAGTGTCTGTCTGTTTCTGTCTCTCTCTCCTCTTGCTCTGTGTCCTCTCCCATCCCTCAAAATATAAGCCACATTTTCCCTTGCCGTCTTCTTTCGTCAGTCACCCAGCCCTTTTCTTTCAAAGGATGGAGAGAAAGATGGAGATAATATATCACCCCTGAATGTGCTGCTACGCTTGATCTCGCCTTGGATTACTCTCAAATGCATAGCTCAAATCCCACATACACACACACAAAAACCCTGTCTAACCCCATGATACAGCCTCTCACTCTCAGCCGTGTGTCTTGTCGAAGAGTCTGCTCGCTCTAAGCCGCTCCGGATACATTCCTAAAATGTAAATGTTAAAACCAAGACAATTCCTGGGAGCTTTATGGGCTAAGTCACACCTTTCCACCGCACTGCATCCTACACAAGACATTTTCACTGCCTCTTCTTGTTTTTGTCATGCACATGCACTCAGTCTGTCCCCACCCAGCCCTCTGTCTCACCCCCCGGCACTGGAGGCAATATGTTTCACAGTGACTAAGCCTTTATAATACGAAGTAATTTTACTAATAAGCTTTAAAAATATCAGGTGGATAATAAGGTCTGATGCGGCTCCAGTCAAAGTCAATCTGTACTATTTGTTTGATTGCATCTAATTGCCTCGGGTTGGCATTTACCTGGAACAACCCTTTTAAACTGCTGTGTATGTGTGTATGGTGGGATGCGGGTAGTAGCACAGAGATCACACACATTACGTAAGCCTGTGTGTGTGTGTGAGGGCTAGAAGCCCGCGCCCTCACCCTCTCTGTAAGTTAACTCATCTCTGTCATTAGCCAATCCTGTGAGTCTGCTCCCCCGCCAGGCTTGCTGCTAATGCAAATGAGGCTTGTGCACTGCCGCACCCCCAACACGGCAACACACTCTAATTACAACACAAACACACACACAGATGCAGACACACACACCTCTCTCTGTCACCCATTAGGGGGCATAACACCCCCCCTTGCTGTGCCTGACTTAAAGCAATGAGCAGCCATCACTTTGGGCTATATTAATCTGAGGCATTATATTAGTCCAATTAAGATCTAATTAAGAGCGTTTTCTTTGGTGGTTTCAGAGGAGCGAGGAGAAGGAATGAGAGGGGAATATCTGGGGGTTTTTCAGAATCATTTAATACCACAGTGAGGAGAGGGAGGGGGAGAAAGAAAGAAAGAAAGAAAGAAAGAAAGCTTTGTGTTAACTCTCAAATCAAATCACGACTAGGACAGATAGTGGCGTTCTAGATGTGGTGCTGATAGCTTGGGCGACTCGTCTTACAGACAGGGATTTACAGTCAGTGGGATGGGATGATGAACGGAGTCAGGTGGTCGACAGCTTGTATACTGGTGAGAGGAAAGAGATGTGAAAGAGATGTGATCCTCCTCTATACGCATGCAAACATGCACATATTCTCTCTTACCCTCGCTGTCTTATTCTCTCTCTCTGTGTCTCTCCATCCTCTATCCCTTCTCAAACACACACACAGACAAATACACAGGAGATTTGACAATGGAGTGTTTTGAATCGAAGTGGGATCAATTCGGTGATACAGCATAGCACGCTGCTCCGAAAATTTACATAATAACACTGCGATGAGTGTGGTGGCTAGTTCTGACACGTCTACTTTATTACTACTTCCCTGGCATGGTGAGCTGACTCATAGTTGAGACATTTCTAGATTGGGCAAAGCGGGGTTGAACTGAAAATTGTTGAATGTTTTCACTGTCCTAGTGTTAGCTTTGACTAAATATGTGTCTGTTTATGCTGTTATCACATTGTAAAATAGTGAGAATGAATAACTTTGTCATGCTAATGGGAATAAAGGGAAACTGGAAGTAGCTGCACCCTAAAAGTACCTGGCTGGTCGATATGCATCTATAGGCCTGCCGCTACATCAAACCAATCACAAACAACTTATGATGAGGCCTGGATTGGTAGCTGAACATCCATCCATCCATTTTCCAGCCTGTTATCCAGATACAATATATAACAGTCCAGATGTCCTTTTCCCCGGCAACATCCTCCAGCTCCTCCTGGGAGATGTAGTCCCTCCAGCGTGTCCTGGGTCTGCCCCGGGTCTCCTCCCAGTCGGTCGTGCCTGGTACAGCCCCAAAGGGAGGCGCCTGGGGAAAGCATCCTCACCAGGTGCCTGAACCTTGCACTGGCTCCTCTCAGTGTGGAGGAGCAGCGTCTCAACACCGAGGTCGTCCTGGATCGCTGAGCCCAGACACCCTGTGGAGAAAGCTCATTTCTGTCAGACTCATCAGTCTGACTCTTTCGGTCACTACCCAGAGCTTGTGACTATAGGTGAGGTTCAGAATGGAGACCTGACTAGTGAATCAAGAGCTTCGCTTTGTGCATCAGCTCTTTCTGTACCAACACAGTCTGATATAACTCCCGCATTACTGCAGCTGCTGGCAGCTAACTGGCAGCCAATCTCACAATTCCTTTCACTCTCACTCATGAATACAACCCCATAGTTGAACATTTACACATGTAACACTGGAGTAGTAGATCACTACAGTAGCTATGATTTTAATTGTGTTTGACAGTGATTTTCTTCATGGGTCAAGTGGGCACTCCATGCCCCGGAGTATTTTTTTTCTTTATTTAGACAGACAGTAGGGAAGCTGAGAATGATACAGAGTAGGGCAGATTCTGGCAGAATTCGAGGCTATGTCAGCAAAGGTTTGCGTGGATCCAGAGACAGGGGGATCATTTTTATTTATTCATTTAGATTCAGTAGAGAGAGACAGGAAAGATCAGCAGGGAGAGAGAGGGAGATGACATACAATAAAGGTCATGGGCCAGATTCCAACCCAGCACAGGGTAAATTCAGGGTTTTGTGTTGCTAAGTAGAGTGTGATTCAGATTAGTATACATTTTATTTTATATGTCAATAGGGAGCAAATCTATTTCTATGCCTTTGCTCGGCTGATAAGCTCTCTGGGGATTTGGTTATGAGTGTGTGTGTCTGTGCGTGTGTGCGTGTGTTTTGGAGAAATTACTATCGGAGGCTGTGCATTTACCCTGCATGGGAAAACCATTTTGTTGACTGAGTGGAAAATCAATGACATCTCTCTCTCTCTCTCTCTCTGTCTCTCTCTCTCTCTCTCTGTCTCGAAAGCACAGAAGAAGAGAAGGACACACGGTCCACATGGTGGCGCTCTGACTCAACTCCAAGTGTCTACTTGTGCCCCCGATACTTGTTCTTATTTTCACCTGATTCCCTCCTCTCCTCTGCTTTCCTCTCCTCCCCTCCTTCGCCGTCTCCGCTCTCCTCTGCCGCTTCTCTCTGTTTTCTCTCCTCTACTGACAGAGGCTGCTCAGCTGCCCCGACTGAATGTCACACCATCTGCCTTGGCATGTTGCTGCGTCGGAGTCTACGAGGGAGAATGTTTTATCAGCGCAGGTCCTGGCAGAGAGAGGGCGGCCTGGCAGGACTGCACTGGCCCTGACCACACACACACACACACATACACACACATACTCCGAGTATATGAAAGTTGAAACTGAGTGAATTTCTTAATTTGAACTTTGAGCGGAATAAATTACATTTGGGTTCAGCCCAATTGAGGGACGGAGGGAGGGAGAGGGAGGGAGAGGGAGAGAGAGAGGGAGAGAGAGAGGGAGAGAGAGAGAGAGAGAGAGAGAGAGAGCGAGGAGGGTGGTGGAGGGAAAAGGAGAGAGAAAGAGAGCTGGTTAATTCTGTCCGAGCCCCCAGTCTCGGAGTATGGGGGCTTGTCTCTTCTGGTTCCAGAGAGCACAGTGAAATGCCCTGTGGAGGAGACACATGGGCAGCAACAAAGAGAAAGTCAGTGTGATCAGCACTCACATGCTTATGTCGGGGAGGGGGATGTTAATAAGGGAATATAAATGTGGTTTGGTTGTGTGTGTGTGTGTGTGTGTGTGTTGGGGGGGGGGGGTTGTCGGGGGGTTATATGGGAAGGGAAGGAGTTTAGATTGGCATTAGACTCTGCATCACACACACACACACACATACACACACACACACACACAGGCACAGGGTTATTTTTAGCCTCACTTGCCCAACTCCAGTGCTCTGTCTGTCTCAGCACAGACCCACACCCCCCACACACATACACACACACACACACAGAGGCATGCAAGCACAACCGCAATCTCTCAGAGACACAGCAAGGGAGAGGGACAGGGATGTGATTCATCAGTCTTTTTCTTTTCTTTTCTTTTTTTTCAAGCTTCCAGGATTTTTGGACAAGCGACTCCTTTTTCATTCCTGGTGGGAGATCACAATTTTTTCCACTGCCTTATGTGTCCCTGCTCACATCCCAGTAGAGATGGAGGTGTTAGATGTGATGAAAATGGGAAAGAGACAATGGGGGACAGGGATGCAAGTTCATAAAGAGTGAGGGATGGAGTGCGATGGAGGAGAGGAAGAGCGAAAATCAATCTTTATCCTTCACCCTCCCGCTCACATCTACTCCTCTCTCACTTTCGCACTTTCTCTCTTACTGACTCTCTTGACACTAACACATACACACACACACACACACACACACACACACACACACACACACACACACACACACACACACACATAGATATTGACAGGGCCCTCATTCATGTATTCTTCCAAAGCTCCTGTCCCTCATTGTCAAGAACATGGTTATTGAACAGTGACCATTAATATCCCTTTCTAATCAATTACAGACCTGTTCTCTTCCAGCAGAACCACCACACTCCATTACTTCCTTGGTGTTTCCCTGAATTTGGAGCTAAATTTTAACAAGATTTTTGTTCTTCGGATTCTTTTTATTTGGAAAATCTTATTTTTCACAATTCAGTGTTTATATAATTGTCCTGCAGATGCTACACACACAGCTGTAATATTGATTCCCTCTGAAAGTAATCCTCTTTGAGCATTGGTGGAAGAATATTTGCATATTGTCGCCTCACACATTATTGACTGACTGGTTTGGAAAGGGAACTGTTTTGGGTTTTTTTTGTTTGTTACCTTGTTTAAAATCCCCTTAAGATTGATCTGTGTGTGCAGTAAATGAAACCATGACTCTTATGGGCATCGCCTCACTCTTCTCGTGTAACATAACATAGATTGTCAATACGAAATTGTATCTGGATATGTCTCTGTAATCGAAATAGTCTGTGCTCCAATTGATTTGTACTTGAAGATTGCTAAAATTAACCACTGCAGCAGCCTCAAATTATACATCACACTTGCACAGTCAGACACATGCAGGCGTACATGCAGGCACATGCAGTGCCGATCCCAGCCTCCCCGAGGCCCTGAGCAAATGTCTGCTAAATAATAAAATGTCACATAAATAATAATGTGTACAGCATACTATGATTAATTAATAATTGCAATTAAGGTACATAAATAAGAAATTGTAAAGAATAGAACCACCCCCCTCAGATTTCCATTTTGTAAGATATAGCATACAGGTTAATATAAAACTACTACTTACAGCTTGGCTGATTATAAATGTAACTATTGTTTTAACAAATGTATGAGCAGTGGCATCTTCCTATTCACTGGCCCCCACTGATTTCTTTAGTTTTTCTTTTCAGGATCTAATGGTTAGGCTATCTATCTTTTGGAAGTATATCCAACACATTTACTTATATAGTCACATAACTTGTAGTGTAGACCAATCAGCACATGTCCACAAAGTATTTGGTTTATAATTCAGTCAGTCATGGTTGTAATATGAGCCAAAAGATTTTGTCTGATTATGGCGCAAAACAGACCTGAAATCCCACCCAGCCCGCCGACCATGTTGGTTCATTCCACTCTAATAAATAGTAAATAACATATGATGTCAATCTTGGAACAAATTCAAATTCCCTACCAATATTTTTAGCAGTCTCAAACATTTAATTAAATTACATTTTTTAAATGTCATTTTATCAGCTCCATAAAGGGTTAACTCTCACAAACACGCTCTCAAAAAAATATAAATAAAAATCGCTCATTTGATTGGCTCAGGCTGGAGAGGCGGAGGCTCCCATTGGCTCCCATCTGATTGTCAAGCAGCTGGCTGCTGTATGTTTGTGTCACTCATGACCGTGGCAACTTGGAATGAAATACGTATTTGTCACATAGTTTGAGTGAAACCAAGGGAATAAACGGCCTTAACACAACATTATGAAAACAACATGACTCTACTAGATAGAATTGGTCAATTAGTTTGATTCGAACTTCAGAGCTAACTTTAACCAGCTAAAGGAAAGTGAGTATTGCTAATCTTTAAGTGTAACTCACTTGTACTTAGCGTTAGCATGTGCCTATTGCCCGACCATGTTTTGATAATGTTACTGCAACAAAATGCCTCCCAGAAATGAATTGACGTAAAGACCTTTTTCACACAGAGTAGGCCTAAAAGTGTAGCTAAGCAAGAACTGCACATGATAATGACTCATAGTAAATGTACATGTAATGTAGCCTATGTGTAGGCCCACATGGAAATGTAGAACAGTAGCTTAGTTTACTTTGTTTCTAAACATTATGCATCATTTTTAGGAGAATGTGGTTGGCTACCAGCAGGGGGACAGGGACTGGAGCAGAGCAGGAGCAACAGGTGAGGTCTTACAATGGCTTAGTGATTTTAACAGTTCATGGCTTGGTTTTAAGAGAGGCTGTATTTGTTTTTAGGGCTTATAGCTACTTTGTCTCCATTATGCATTAGGCGCAGGAAACCAGGAACCAGCAGCAGGACAGAGACGAGAAGCGGCAGAGCGAGCAACAGGGGCTCACGTGATTAGTGATTGTAAGAGTGCAATTTTATAGGGGCCTATTCACCAAAAAACAAAGCTGATGTATTTTTAACATCATCTCACAGTTATCACATTGCTTAGTCTGCTGTGAACTGTGAAAAGTAGCTTTTAAGCACATAAGTGCCACTGTACCTGCAGGGCTGCAGAAACAGCCACGCACGCATAGTAAATATGCTGTAAAATGTGTGTTGCAGGGTAGAATATTTTGAAATGTTAATTTTCTACTTTCAGCAGTTTAAAGAGAAAAAAAATGTGCAGAAACCTACAGTTTTGCAGAATCCTGCTGTGTGTGTATGCAGTGCACGAATGTAAACATGCGCTTGGTAGTATGATGAACAAGATAAACGGATTGTCCCTATCCATGTTGAAACCAAACCAGTGCCCCTGAATTCATTTAGAGCACATATTGTGACAACTTCATTTAGTTTGCTAACTAGATTAGCAAATTGACTTATCCTATCAAGCAAGGCTACTACAGTTCCTACTTCTGCAGTGCTTTAAGTTAGCCAGTTAGACTAGGCTGTTGGCTCTTCTTACACATCACTAGATCTGCATGGCCATCATACAATAACGCTGTACTGTCAACCTGTACAGCTTCCCTCTCCATTGCAGCTAATTTCAGATAGTCAACTCAGCCAATCACATAAGTGCATGAAAGCAACCCAGGAACAAATTGAACAAGGACCCTCAAATAGCAATGTATTTTTGTTCCTAGACTGATTTAGTCTTTGTAATGCGAATGAAGCTAGTTCACATGAATTGTATATGGAATTAATATCATGACATGGACAATTTTAGCTAATCAGAAAAACGGTAGGGACACATACCGACCATCCCACCTGTATCTACACCAAAATCTAAAGGGAAATGGCTGCTTTGATGCCCTTCTTTCATGACCTCGCCTACATTCGCGACACTGCTGGGCAATGCGGAGTCCTTACACAACTTGCGTAGTGTGTCTATAGGAAGGACCGACATTGGGCGCATGCATACACACACACTAACACACATGACACCAGTGTGAGAAATTCTCTCTTACATAGGCTTTAGGTAATTGTCAACTCATCTAATTGCAAACACTTCATCATGTGTCAATAATGGTGTCCTGCCCTCTGGCTCATTTAGAGCCCACTGAAAGTTGATGCATCACATCCTATGACCCGAGGCTGGGTGGGGGGGTGCATCAGTGTAAGTGTGAGTTTATGTATGTGAGTGACGGCGTAAGTGTGACATTTAAGTGCCTATGTCACATCACATGATTTTATTGTGTGTATGTGTGTGTCTGTGTGTAAATGCATGTTGCAGAAAATGCCTGGGGCGCTTCCCGCATTCATAGTCCGAGAGAACATTGTGATTTACAAGCAAGTCTGTCCTTTGACGTGGGAGTTGGAAGTTGGAATGACATCATAAAAACAGTGATAACCTTTTCAAATTGTGGGCTAGGCTGAGATTGCTAACTATCCTTTGTTTCCTCTAAAACCAACTCACCACAACACCGAAATTATCCCCATTCCTCTCCATTTTATTACAATCAAGATATATTCTGGAGGAGAGGGTGATATGCGGTCGATAGCGCTGCGTGGAGGATGAGTGTATCTTGTCATTTCCTTCCATGGGTCATTAGTGATACCGCCATCGCAGACACCAGGGACTGTGATGAGATGAGATAGCATTGCGTCAACCGTTTTGTTGCCAGTAACACATCAATCAAGCCCTCTGGAGTTTGTGTTTTTTACATGGTTCAGATTGTGAGCACCTGGGCACGGTGCTTAACCAGCTTGTGAGTGACACTGATGGATATGTGAGATTTAAAGATTAAGTAAATGACTGTACTTGAGAGGAGAAAGGTGGTTTGAAAACATTTTGTGTTACTATCATTGGCTAAAAGCAATGGCAAATGCAACAGATAGGCCTATTTATTAAGGACTTGCTGCCTTTTTGATGGTGTCGACGATGGCTCAAAATGGTGTTAGAGTCCATGCCACATACTGCTGTAATGCTCCCAGAGGTCTTTATAATCACCACATCAATCAATATCTTCGTCCCAAAGAATCTTAGGCTTGAAATGTTGGTGTATGTGGTGAGAACAAACACCCTTTGGGAACCTTAAGCAGTGTGTGAAGGCTATCTTTTATTCATGTTTTTTTCTTTGCTGCACCTGCTCACATTAGTTAAATGAGCATGTTTTATCTCTGTAAGTATTTCTGAAATCCTTCCCAATTACTTTCTCAAAGTGATTGAGCCTTGCTGGTATGGTGAAGCCAAATGACGAGTCTCCATTCTCCACCCATTAAGAACAAACTCTTACTAACTTCAAATGGAATTTGCCAGCAAACTAAAAAGATCATACCCAGCAGTTGTGAAAATGCATCACTCACAACATACTACCATGCAAACACCATTTCCTAATATTAGCTACCTGTGTTTATAGTTTGAGCCAAGATGCCAAGTCAACCAGTGTATTCTAACCTCCATGAGGTATGAAGGATATTACTGGAACACAATGTCAAGGCTGTTGTCAAGGAGCTAATTTTACTGTTTGGTGTACATCTCCCTCCTATCAACACACACACACACACACACACACACACACAAACATCCTTAGGGAGTCAGATCTAAGTTTGGGTGCTGCTAAGTCTCGTCAGGAAACCCTATACCCCTCATTGTCCCTGGGACGCAAGCGCCTCACATATGACATTTGAAGAAAGATGGTGCTGGAAGAGGGTGGTGCTTACAGTATGGGATATCAGAGACGTAAATGTGTGAGTGTGTGTGTGTGTGTGTGTGTGTGTGTACGTCCATGTACATGTGTTTGTATTTAGCCGAATATGTGGGTGCATGCGTGGATGTATAAAGGATTGTCTGTGCTGTGTGTGTGTGTGCGTAAAGCATGCTGTATGCATGAGCAGTGTTGTGTGTACTTGTGTGTGCTGCTAAACATGTGCCAAGGTGAGAGGGGCTTGACTCTGCAGGGTTCAGAGAGAGGAACAGAGGGATGTAGGCGCGTCATGGTGGACTCTGTTTCATTTTGCACTTCCTGACTGTCTGGGGGAAGGTTGACACGGTTGGCTGCAGGGAGGGTGACATTTGTCCAAAATAACCAATGGCCATTGTGCTATATCCTGTAGCTATGGGAGTTCAGCCAGGTGATGCCACTTCAGATCTGCCCTTGTCAACTGAAAGCTCAAAGGTCACATCAGTAGAATACCTGAGGTCAGCCAAAGGTCGTGTGTGGCCTTCAAACAAAGCATTTCAAATATGCAAACGATGTGTTTCAAATATGCAAACAGTGTGTTTCAAAGGCAGTGCAGAGAATTGATTAAAATAATTTCTACGGTAATTCTAGCTAATCAGTTACTTGACCAAGAGAGTCAAAAGGGCTTGAACTTGGCAGCTCCCTTGTATTTTGATAGTATCTTTTGCCTGCATAACATTCTGGGAATAGGGGAATTTTTGTAAACACACCTCTGTTGACCTCTTGGCCGGAACGCCAAAATGAATAAACACAGGGACTCTGTTACAGCAAGGGCCAATGTAGCACACTGGTTCAGCTCGCCGCCCCCAGCCAAGCCAGCTCAACTTTTCCCACTGTTCAGCTTTTTCATTTCCAGTGTTATCCCAGCCGTGACTCTTTCCCATCAGTTCTCTGTTTCCCCTCTTTACTTTTCACATTTTCCGCGGAAACGTTCCTCCTTTATCTCAGTAGTGAGATAAACACCAGTGCGCCGCCTGTTGCCTCCACATAATCTTACCTTATAGTGTTTGATAAGCACAAATAGACTAGAATAGACACTTCATATAGCAGGCATTATACATCTGTTATTAAGCCTGGAGAGTGAAAAATACCATTAAAATGAATTCACCTCATATAGGCTCATGATGTAGGCTTGTAATGAATGCGTTATAATTTATGGCTGTGGTGTGCTTATAGTATATGCTTAATGATTATTCCAAAGACTTGTAGAGATAGTTTGCTTGCATTATATGTGTAATGTTAGATGTGTGTAACATCAGGGCAAGTCAACTGCAATTAGATTTTTCTCAAGGTGAGACACACACACACACACAAACACACAAAACCACTATGGGTATATAATACTTCTTAGCCAGGACAACTCAAAATTGACTGTCCATGGCAAAAGAAAACACATGAGCACTTAAATCTGCACTTGGAGGTAGAATTTAAGGGGACAACAGACAGACTGATGTTTTGGCTCTAAGCCTCCCTCAATCCTCAGAGCCTAAAACCACAGTGGGGTCATCAGTAGGGGGCTGATGGTCCACCTGAGTGCTCCATATGGGGTAGATTCTCCAGTAGCTAAGGTTTGAGCATCTCCACCATCTCTCTAAATGTGTGTTTAGAGGTGGAGGCATGGCTGTGCTTTCTGTTGACACAGCCACCACTGCACCTCAATACACACTGTGCACAACAAACTGGTGTATAGGGATGATAGGTGTGTGAGTGTGTGTGTGTGTGTCTGTCTGTTTCATTGTCTGGCCGATGACAGAAGACAATGTCGGCATATAATCACTGCTGATAAATTTGTATCAACAACAGAGTAGGAAGGAGGCAGAAAATAGCGCTTCTTAAATGATGCTTTGTCACACGCTGAGTGTGTGTAGCTGTCAATCAACAGCATGCACCCAGGAGAGGTGCCGTTACCATGGAAACAAAACGCACCCTCACTCTCATTTGAATGATCCGTTGCAGCAATTTCTTTTAATGCCAATATTTTGATTTTTTTGTTTTTGGCTGGTATCCATGACTTGCAGTGACGTCAGTACTCTGTTGACGTCATCATATTGACTCCCAGAAAAGCGCTCCATTGTAACCACAGACTATACAACAAGCGACCCTGAACAAGCAAACATCTCACCTGACTGGGGATGAAAAGGAAAGACATTTAAAAAAGACTGAAGTCCTTGGAGCATAGTCCAAGTCCTCACTCTCTGCCACAACATCACTGACACCACTGACGTCTGCAGATAAACTCCTGATCTATTGTTTCATGATATATACATAACCTGCTACATCTTATTCATTTCACTAAAGGGTGGTGAACTATCCAAAAGTACCTCATCTTTATATTATGAATTGCTGCTATATGTCACGTCTCTCTTATTCAAATGATGAACATCTCTCTTTATCAGTGGGCAAATGATGAAATTTTGCCCCTCCATCCCGACATGATTATGATACGATGGGTCACTCTAAGTCAGTGATTCTCAACCTTTTTCATATCAAGGACCCCTAATTTAGTCCACATTAGGGCCACGGACCCACATTTGATGAGATTTTGTCTCTCAGACCCAAATCTGAGAATATTTTTATTGTTAGATATGATTTTGTCCAGAATTCCATGACTATCTGTATTGCAGTTAGAGAGATAACAGTGATGCTATGATCAAAACAGTCATTCTTCTACATTCTCTAATTGGGTTAACGTCTTGTAAATGAAATAATGGTGAAGTTTAACAATTCATACATTTTCTGGGGACCCCCTGGAACCCCCTCAAGGACCCCTGGTGGTCCCCGGATCCCACGTTGAGAACCACTGCTCTAAATACATAAAATGCATTGTTTAAATAGCAGTGGTAGGCACTTTCACTCACTAACTGAACGTTTTTGGGAGTGAAACTAGGACTGGCGGCGGCGTCACTTGAAGTCATGCGCCTCTAAAACGGTCAAGGTATCCCAGTAAGGTCATTGCTCCAAGTTCTATTCATACTTTTATGTGTATTTGAATGCTGAAAATGTGTCTGCTGCTAAACCACTTAAGTCACCAAATAAATGTTTTTTTTTGGAGTCAGAGAAAAAAAGGTTACTACCTGTTAATAGTCTTTTTTTCTGACGTTGATGTCAGGTAGAAAGGTATTCTTTAGGTGATATGTTAGGCTTTTGCACTGTTGTTTTTTTCCCCCTTCATCTACAAGTAAACATTGGTGCCCAACACACACTGGTGCATCGATAAAAAGCATCAATAAAAATGGATCATGCAACACAGCAGCTGACTCTTTCAATAAATGTTTACTCAAAGTAATGATTCTTTTTTTCTAAACTCTCATGTTTGTATAAGATGCCATGTCCTTCAGCATAACCACTTATGAATTTCCACTGTTGAAAATGAAAACACCTCCCAGGCGACAGTTGTTTGCTGAAACTCGGCATCGAGAGTTGACTACATGCCCTTGAAAGAGAAAGCAGTCAACACTACTTGGTCTTCACAAAAGGCACCAGTCACCTGGATTCACCCGAACTGATTATACAAAAAAACTTTCATCAGTCAACAAACCAAATTACTGCATTCCCATCAAAGGATAAATGTGTTGCGTTTGGGCTGAGGGTTTATAAAGATCTCTATTGAAAAGGCACAGCATAATCGAATGACGACAGCAGACTCTAAAAAGAAGCTCCCTTCGTTATTCGCCAAAGTAGAGTCTTTTCATCGAGGCAGAGAAGCAACATGCCCTCCAGAGAGTCTGACATAATGTACTGCTCTATCTTTATTAGGAAGATGGCTTTATTTCGCTCGCTGAATGCCAGGGTCATGATAAAGCGTGGTTTGAATAAATGCAACAAACTTGAAGTTCTGTCCTACATTCATGTACGTGGTACTTTCAAAAGGCAAAAATGCCTTCTGAAAAATGCCTTCTGCTCAGCAGTCCATATGAGGCTCATTTTTTCCTGCGGGAAATTTCGGCCGGTCTTTTGAATGTAATTTTTTACTCCTCTCTGCTAAAAGCCTTACACAACAAAAGGATCACTCTTGGATTTGATGCACTTTCTTTCAACAACACCCCGTGCTGAAGTAGCTGTGACGTGGGAGGGGAAAATCAATGGACATCGTGCTTGATGGCATAAAACCCAATGCGGCTAAAACAAAACCCGCGCTCTGTTTGTCAGCCGGCTCCCAAATCAATTTAGTGCTGTTTACCATGCTGGAATGATGGCATCACTGAATATTCCATGCTATCTGTGGGAAACAACATGCCTCTCTGAGAAAACATTTCCCTAAGTCTCTGGAGGCATTATCTTGTATGCAGATACAAAAGCTACAAACACACACACACACACACACATTTGCAGTAACCTTTTGAGATTGCACGTGTCGTCTCAAGGCCTGCCTCCCCGGGTGAGATCCACACTTATTAAAGAACACAAAAGAGACTAGTTTAAGCTCTGAGGGAGCGAGCGAGACGGCAGAATCTTCACCACAGACTCAGTACCGACAGGCACATTCAGCCGGCAACAAGCACTTACCCCTCATTTCACTTTTTAATCATCTTAGTCATTACCATATGCAAATGAGCAGCATGTATTAACATCTGGGATAGCTAACGACTGGGCCGTTCGGGAAGATTGGTTTGGATTGAGTTCACGGCGTTTCATTGGCTCGTGTTTCTCTGGGACACAGTCAGGTCCACAAGGGGCATTGTCAGAAAAGATGGATTATAATTTTGGATGAGTTTGATGATTTTCTTGTACTTTGAGAGATCTAACAGAGAAATAGGGTGTAGTTCCCGAATGGCTTCATCCTATTGTACTCACCCTAAATGAATGTTAGTAAGGGTTAGATCAACTTAAACGTTGGGTATCAGAATCAGTCCTTGCTGTTAGTCCTACATTCATGTACATTGTGCTTTCGTCGGCACGTCACGCCACGTCACGTCATGTCACGCCATGTCACGCCATGTCACGCTGAGATATTTGCAGCAGAGCTACAATGGAGTTTGATAGCAGAAAGTTTTTCAACTATCTAAAACATCAATGGTAAACATCAGGTTTTGTTGTCAGTCCCTCAGAATCAAAGAGCGAGGGCTTCTTTCTAGACTCACCAATTTGCCGTTCAGTAATCATACAGGGAGAAATCCATCGTAGAAGAGACAAAGACACCAAGTCTTCCACCGACAGCCGCTTCAATAGACCAGAATGCAATTTTGAGTAAGGGGCGCGACTCAAGGTTTTTCTTGACTGGAAAATCTTGCTCTCTTGCCCTTCCTATGCTATCGCTATTGTTCTCTCCACCTACACATATGAGCCACAGCTGAATGCATACAAGTTCACGCCTGTTCTCTGGGGCTTGTTGAATGTCATTCTGGGAAAAAAAAAAGTTAATTGTAACACTTCATCAAAACAGAACTCCTGGAATGCTGAACATCACAGATCGATGATATATAACAGTATAAAAGTAACCGAGGGTGGGTTTTTTCCTCTAACCTTGGAACGCAACACATTGTTCCATTGAACAGCCCTCCGCTCCTCACCACATGCCTGTATAACATTTATTCATTCATCATACATTCATACTTCTCACCTCGGGCCTGTCAAACTCAGCTCTCTAGGCTGAATGATTATTCTTACATTAAATAGCAATTACTGTCTCTTTCCCCCCTTACCAGTGACTCCCTGCGTAGAAGCATACACCATTTGATTGCTTAGCACAGCAGGTGGGTGTAAAAACAGCATATAGCTCAGTGGAGGGTCTGTCTGTTGGTTTGTCTTTTTGTAGCTCTTCCCCATTCACACAGAAACAGAGGCAAACCAAGTCAATCAATCTTGTATTATAATATTTGTTGTCGTGTAGAAATTAAATTGCTTAAAGGAATAGTTCACCCAAAAATGAAAATTCTGTCATCATCTACACACAGGGAGGTTGCAGCACAACTCCATAGCAGCCTTCTCCAAAAGCACTGAAGTCAGTGGGGACCAGTTCTTCAGAGTTCCAAAAAGACCTTTACACGATCATTTAGTGCAAATCTTAACTACAGCTGATTGATTTGCAACAAATAATGGTGTATAGGTCTTTCTATTCACAGTGTGATTGTTTGGCTGTTTTTGTTTTGTAACTCTAAAGAACAGGTCCCCATTGACTTCAGTTGTTTTGGAGAAGGCTGCTACCAAGTTGTGCTGGCAACCTCCCTGTGTGTTATATGGACTAACAATTTTTGGGTGAACTATTCCTTTAACATATACAGTATATTTAGTGACTAAAATAGGGGGAATCTAAATACTACTTGTCAGTGATAGCATGTTTTCCTTTCACTCCCAGGTATTACAATGATGTATAATTATATGATAAAGTATAATAATGGACCTATAGAAATGAGCTAGCACTGACTGACAAATACATCAGTTAATATCCATCCATGAGTTTATATACTTAGAAACAATTATTCTACACATTCCACTATGATGATCTAATATGATTTTATTATCCTATTAAAAGCAAATATCAATGCGTGAAGGGATTTTGAGGACCGGTGAGCAAAAAGGTGAACATAACCCTGTCAAAGTCACACACTCTCCTGAGTGTCTCTGTCCATGTTCATTTGCTCTATTTTCTACACAGACCAGCCACCAGGGGAGTTGCTCTACATTTTATTCTTAGCATTTTTTCTCTCCAGGCCCCACCGCTGATGTTCTTGATGTGAGAGCACCAAAGGTGGATGGGTCATCCGTCACACACACACATCAACCTCAGACCGCCCACCGTCTGTCCCCCACCTCCGCTTTAACATCAGTGGACTCCAAATTCCCTCATGCACCAAAATGCTCCACAGGTATAGGACACACACATGCACACAAACTGCCATATATGGCTAACTCTGTCCTCTGTGTGTTCTTTCTCGCACAATACAACACACACACACACTTACTGTCACGTATGACTATCGTAAACCTGGATGGTCCCCCCTCTGTCTTTCTCACTCAAACACACACACACATGAGACGCCCCATGTTGTGTTCTGCAGTTCTATGAAGTGAGTCCATGCTAAGAAAAGCTCCTGCATCCATTGATTTCTCCGATCTATTTTCCTTTCTAGCTCATCCCCACCACTGAGTGCACCGCTATTTCCTTCTCTGCGCCATGGTGACATGTAAAGACACATGTGGCGTCGCTGACGTTGTGTGTTCTAGACAGATTACCAGTCCTGAAATAGATTAACCTTTTGTCTTCCACCCCCCACTCCCATTCATCTATCTCTCTCACACTCTTACTCTCATGTTGTTTTAGCCGCACTAGAATAAGATGCGTTACACATACTGTATGTTGAGTAAGATTATGTGGAGTTACGTATTTGTATCAAAGGTCACAATTGTCTGAATCCTACTATGGATTAAATGCAATGGCCCATATGGACAACACTGTGCCTTGAACTTTGCATAGCACTATTATTGTGAAGCTGTTGGGGAAATAGGTTGTTAAGCATTGGTGTTTCCAAAATAGTTGTTTTTTACTGGTTTTGCTGACTTATATTAAGACTGCTTCTACAGAATACTAAAGATGTCTTTTTAATGGAGATTGCAAACGTCTTTGTCAGAGGCTAAACTTGGTCTGCATATCTGTTTCACCAACCCATTCTAAGTTGTGAAATTTGTTTGTGGCATTATCATCTGGCTCAAGGAGAAGCAGAGTGAAAAGCAGAGCGAGAAGAGAATGAGAGAGGGAGTGAAAGGGGAAAGCGTCCCAATGGAGAGGCGTAAAAACAGACAGGATAGGGCCGGAGTCTTGAAGTTGAGCCGGCTGGCACTCTGACAGCTGGTATTGTCAAGTTGGAGGAGAAATGCCCTCCTCCCCTCACCCCCCCGCCTGTGCCAAGGAAAACTAATTACCGGCACGTCAGATCTCTAGCTAGCAACAGCTACTGCCTCGGCTAACGTGGCACTCTGCCTTCGCGGCAGAACAATGCAGGGGGCATATCACGTCCCGGCACAGCACTCGTGCGAAAAGAAAGCATTTCCTATCACGCTCATTAAGACGGAGCTTGGAGAAGAATTAAGTCTCTTGGTGTGTTATTTAATTGACTCAAACTTGTGTTGTCACCCTTTGTTCGCTGCAATTCCAGACATCCTGAGCGCAGGGAGCGAAGAGATAGCGTTGTTATGTAACAGACAAGAAAATGGATTGATATGAAGCAAGAGATGTAACAGCCTGTTTCTCTCTCTGTCTCTCTGTGAGATGAAATGGCGAGGTAAAAAGGGGCTGCTCACTCATGCTGCTGCTTTGAGGTTAAATTTACCATCTCACCACCCGTGATTATGAAATGCAATTTCATCAAATAAAACAGGGGACACTCATAATGCTGCTTTGATTCACTAAACTATTTAATCCACTGCAAAGGCCATTGCGCTTACGCACACACCACAAACGCACGAGCACACACACACACACACACACACACACACACACACACACAGACATACACACATAGATACCTTAATAATATCTGGCCAAAAACTAGAGGTAGAAATGACCCTGTCTGGCTTTACCGGCAGTCTATTCTCTCCCAACAGAATCTTGATGTTGTGAGTTTCAAAGACTTTTCAGCAGTTTAAAACTTTTGTGAAGTGGGAACCTTGAGAGATAAAACAGTTGAAAATGTTGTGCATCACTTCAGTGTTTATTCTTGCTGGTTACACAGTGGAAATGGAAGAAGCCACTTCTTCATGTAAGCTATGAATCATCACTAACATACCAAGAGTTTTCCTAACACAAACTACATTAGGTCTAATGTTGATTGATGTGCATTGTCCATGTTAAATAAACAGATACAATAAAACAAAGACACACACACACAGTTTTTTCTATTTGCAAAGTTAATTTATTTGTGTGATTCCTGTAATAGCTGAGGCAAACACAGTGAACACAGACGGACACAGACACACACACACACACACACACACACACACACACACACACACTCAAAGGCCATTGGAAACTCTATCTCCAGCTATTTTTTACTCACTCATTCTTTCTGTTGGTGATCTGTCAATAGTTCAAAGAAAAACATCATTAAAAAGAGCAATACTCATTGTCTCTATGCAAACAATGAGGATTTATAGTATTTTCCATTAACAGTGATACATCAGAGCCTGCATGTTTATAATTGTACAGTAGGAATAAATTATGTATGACATGTTAAAGAGTAATTTTCCATTACAGATGCTGTACTATGGAAGTATAAGTGAAAAGGTGAGCATGACAAATTGTTTTGTTCCCAATCTACTGTGCACCAACTAAGTTCACAAAGGTCTGGGTCTTGTGATGAAACCTGCTGTCACTGGGAGAGTGTGGGTGGTGTCAGTTTTAAGCATATCATCTGTCAACACGCACATACTGTAGACACACACACACACACACACACACACACACACTGGTTCCCTGTATTCATTTTGGCATCCAAGGCCAGGGGATAATAGTGTCACTGTCTATAAGGCTTGCATGCGTGTGAACGCATGCGTTTGTGTATTCCATAAACCTGCCTCCAGGCTATGCAAGTGTGTGCTTTTGTGCACATACTATGTGAGTGTGTGTGTGTTTGCATGCGTATGTTTGTGTTTGTGTGTGAATGTGTGGTGTTGGCAGGGAGGACGTTGGCAGGGAGGACAACCAGACACATGGCAGGTGTGTAAGCAGGTCCCAGAAACACCTGAGCCCCAGTATGTGTGTGTGTGTAGGCGGGCTCCCATGTTGAAGGGTGCGCTCCTCACCGCAGCACCTGTCACTGTGTGTTGATGGTCTATCCAGCTATTCTTACCAGCTCCACTCATCATTATCCGGCCAGCTCATTCTAAAGGAAAATTTGTATTTTTGTGTTTGTTTGCTTCTTTTAAATTTGTGTTCAGCTTGTTCTGGTTATTCTTCTCTTCTCTCTTATTTATTTTCCATTCCATTGCTGTTTTTTCTTATAATTTGGTGCAGTGTCCCTTTAATTCACAGTTTGAAAGGTCATGTAATTATCTTGTTTTTTACACCATGCAACTGTAAAAACACAGGAATGTCAGGCTAACTGAATGGTATTTCATTCATACATGACTTGGAAGTTAATTCAGTAGTGTAATTATAATACATTTTCATATATATTTTATGCAAAAGGTCAGATTGTTTACTTATCACATTCAAGCAGTGGATGATGTCATAGTAATGCTAGCTGCTAATATCAGGTATTTATTTCCCAATATGTAGAGAGTAGATATAGAAACTGGCTTGGTAAAATGATGCAGCATAATAATTCATTTTAGTGTACTGTGCACTTAAAAAATCACTTAATCATCTAGATCACGATTGCCAGATATTTTATCATCTGCTTGATTCAGAGGGCAGCTTGCATGCTGCTGCGTATAAACCAGCTCTATATTCTAAGAATAGACCTTAAAACCCTCCTCCACTAAACCGGAAGCCGCTATATTTAACTCATCTAAGTCTGGTTACCATGACAAATGAGGGACGTGCATCCCATATTGCATTACGAGTGCACTGTTATAGACGGCTATCTGGACAGACATCGGTTTGAAGAGCAGATCAATATATTGTAGATCCGGGCTGGTCATCAATATCATTACAGTCAAACACAATGATGATGCTATAAAGCTCTGCTGCATGAGTCATTCTGGGATCTTAGCTGTAGCTTCTATGTCAAATAGGATTTATCCGTCCCATGACTGCTGACGCAATTTCTGGGCCTCTTATACTGTATTTCAGTCCACTGCATATGAAAGGCTTTTTTTTTAAACCACACATACAGTATATGAAAAAATGCAAGCAAAAAATGTTTAAAACATGCTTTGATACCGTATTTAGGTCAACTTATTTACAGTTGCTGCAAAGAGATCTGCCTCTGGCAACAACAGGCATGTTGCAATCACATTGGTGTGTATGTGTGTGTAGGTTTAGGTGTGTGTGTATTTATGTGTGCATGTAATGTTATTTCTAGAAAAGCTATAAATATTACGCTAATATCTCCTCTCCCCCTCAGGCTGGTGAATGAATACCGTTCCAGCCCAGTGGGTCTTATCCTGAGAATTTTATTACTGCTGTCTGCTTTCATCTTTAGGGGACTCCTGCAGGGAAAATTAGACATTAATTGACACTTGAACATCTAGTGTATACATGCATACAGGAAAAACATAACACATGTGCATGTAGGCATACACACACACACACACACACATTAATCTTGGCATCGAGTCGATGTAATATAGTGTGTTTACGTCAAGGATTAAGTAGAGAAGGCCTGTCCTTTATCAGAGGCTTTGAAGACAGAAGACCATTGTCCTTTGGATCTTATGTCACTGTGTGTGTGTGTGTGTGTACAGTATGTGTGTGTGTGTGTGTGTGTGTGTGTGTGTGTCTGTTTCCACCTGTCGGTCTGTCTGCCTGTGTATCTGTAACTGTGTGTGTGTGTGTGTGTGTGCTGTCTCATATTTGTGTCACCATCATGGCCAACATTAAAGTCTGCTTCATAGCCGGCATCTGCATCACATTTTCAACCAGAAAACTCAAGCACCCATCATACGAAGCCTCTCATTACTAATTCCAACCAATATGTAACTGAAATGGTCGTGGTTTGTGTTGTAATTCCAGCTCATAGTCCGGGACGGTATCTGGAATGATTGCGTGGCTGTCATCATTCATTTTCCAGTGTGAAAGGTTCAGCGATACAATCAGTGAAAACAGTGGTTGAGTCACCCTAAGGCGCATGATAATATAAAACGGGCTTGAAGTTTTACCACAAAAAAAGTCTGCATTACTGCATGTTGATGTGCAATGACTTGAGGTAGAAAGAGTGAAATTTCTCAGCAAACTTGTTGAAACGTGAGATATAAGTCAGTCGGTCGTACTTTGAGAGCAACAGAATGGATGGTACACACATGTGGCGGCGCATATTGTAGCGCCTCTCGTTCCGCGATGACTGTCACTGATAAGGCCAAATGACATTTTACTCCAGTGAACCTCCCTGGAAAAATCTTTAATGTCCTTGAGTTTTGTCCAGATCTCCGAAGCGTCTGCGATAAGATAAAAAGAGCTCTGTCTTCCTGTGATGATTCGACTCCAACCCGGGGAGATAAAGAGCAGCGATTCAGATCGTCAGTCTGTCAGATAGGAGCCATAGTGGAGAACGAATTCAAGAAGTAATGTGATAAAGAACAGTACTGCAGGGGAGAGACAGTGGGTGTTGGTGCTGCGTGTGTGTGTGAAGGTAAAAATAATAATGTACTGGGATTACAGTAATCTGAGTATATTAAAGTGCTCACTTTAAGACGTTAGTGTCAGTAGAAAAAAATGCAAAAATTATTGGATCATAAAGTCACGTTTAACTTTGATATTATAGTCATGTTTGGTCTTGTGATGATAGCTTCATTTTATGCAGTTTGCAATAATTGTGTCTCTACACGATAATTGTGCTCTTCAAATGGCAGTCTATAACTGGAGTAAATTGTTCTCTTTATGATATATACCATGTATTGTGGAGACAGAGTAATTGAGAGAAATCAGATTATGTTAGATCAATACAAAGGATTATATTACTGGTTGATATCTCTGGTGCTCAGTAATCCGTAACAGATTACATTTTAAAAGGAGATGGTACCACGCTCTGGTGGACGTGCGGTACAGATGGGAAACAGTCATTGGAAATGAGAGCCGTGTCTGCGGTGCAGCAGGAGAGGATGATAAAAATTGGTTCTGACTGTGTTCAGTTCGCACATCCACTTCCTGCCCAGCATCCGTCTCTACTTGACCATTATGAGTGTGGGTAGGACTCAGCGAGTACAGAACAGAGAACGCAATGGGGAAGCAAACAAGGTGTGAAAAGGAGAAAGGGAAAGAAAAATCAAGAGTCAGGCAGAGAGAAAAAAATGGTACACACACTAAGACACAATAATTGCTTTGCCTTTATTTTCTTACTGAATTAACCTACACCTACATTTGAGGTCCTCAGAACATCTTGTTGATGTT